>NC_057811.1:11016589-11022936 GCF_018294505.1 Triticum aestivum
TTGAAAAATCCTATTTATGTTCTTGTGTGTATTTTAGGCCTTATCCAGTGAATAAAAGGAATATCCCGAACATCAGGGTGCGGTTTTTTATTTCTAGAAAATGCATACGAAGTGCGAAAAACATGAGACTGACATGTCGTCAATATTTGACCTAAATTGGCTGTGGTAAAAATTGAGAAGGTTTCGCAAAAAAGTGCAGATGTACACTGCTTAGAGATCGAATCATCTTTGAGGAATAATCATGTTTTTGAGAGGATATGGTTCGGATTTGAAGATGAAGTGTCAGTTACTTAATCGTTTGACCTTGAAACTTTTTATGTGATATACACCCTTAAAAATTCTATGTCAAAATTTACATTTTTTGGGTTTATTTATT
This sequence comes from Triticum aestivum, assembly GCF_018294505.1. Taxonomy (NCBI): domain Eukaryota; kingdom Viridiplantae; phylum Streptophyta; class Magnoliopsida; order Poales; family Poaceae; genus Triticum; species Triticum aestivum. The sequence goes on from NC_057811.1 coordinate 11,016,966, forward strand.
ATGTTTAAACAATTAAGGCATGTATAGGCATAATTAAATGGTATAATTCAAATTTGAACTGCAAATGCATGGAAGACTTGCAAAAATGGGCTGTAAAAATTTATTTCTGTTAATGAGTCTATGTTTACGCATTATCCAAGAAAAATAAAAAGATTCTCAAGCATGAGGGTGCGAAGACTCGACCCATAACATGTGGCTTATTGGTTTTTTTCATGCTAGAAAATGTAAAAGAAGTCTAAAAAACATGAAACCTCGCATGGTGTCAACATATGAACTAAATAGTTTGTGGTAAAAAACTGAGAAGGTTTCGCAAAAGTTTTGACGTACACTGCTTGGAAACCAGAACATCACGAAGAAGAACGATGGTTTTGAGAAGGAATGTGCCAAGTTTAAAGGTGAAGTGTCAGTTGCTTCATCGCTTCACCTTAAAAAAACATCTAGAATCAACATGCGTCATCAAATTTTGGGGTGTGTTTGCTATATTTCATTAGATGCATTTCTAGACATTAAACAGATATAATTCAAATTTGAACCACAAGTGCATGAAAGAGTTGGCAAAATGGGTTGAAATATGTTATTTGTATTAAGAGAAAAGTATGTTTTTCGTCCCTCAAATTTCTCAATAGTCCACATTTGGTCCCTTAAGAATTTTTCGGCGACATTTAGTCCTTCAAGTATCAAAACTAGACAAAATTAATCCAAAACCAGATTTAGAGAGCAAGCCAGCCACGTGTCCTCGTTTTTCTCTCCTTCAGCCGCATCATCTACCTGCTCCTGCCGCTGATGAAAAAAGGAAACCTACATGCGCTGCCGCCGGCACCCTACCACCATCAAATGCAACCATCCATCTATGCCGCCGGTCACGCAACGCCATGCCATCCACCTTACCCTACCGTGGCCGTGCACCACCGTGCACCCTTATTGCACTGCACCCGCACACCCAGGCCGGTTCGCCCCACCAGACAATGCCTGCGGCGCCCCTCCCGTGTCACGTACCTTCCCGCAGGTGGATCTGACCTATAAGGGGGTCCTCCCGCTGGGATGCTGGTTGCGCTCCTCCCATCAGTGGCGTATCCGCCATGACGTTGAGGTGATGCAGGCATGGCTCGGATCCATCTGTGCTGATGGCTGTGCTGGTCGGCGCTAGTGACCCTAGAGAGGGTTGTGCCACTGCCTTGCGCTTTGATCTATAGCACCGCTGATGACACAGAGATGAGGGCCACCCCCTTTTTCTTCCACTCACACGGCCGGTGAGGCCCCATCGGGTGATAGGTACCCACCAATATCGCCCTCAGCTCCCCTCTTGGTTTACTGCGGCGACAGGAACCCACCGTCGTGCGTGTGTCGTTCACTTTCCGGTTTTGGACAAAGAAAACAACTTCCACGTGGCCAGTTTTCTACTTAAATCTTGTTTTGGACGTAATTTACCCGGTTTTGAGACTTGAGGGACCAAATGTCGCCAGAAAATTCTTAAGGGACCAAATGTAGACTTTTGGGGAACTTGAGGGACGAAAAACATAATTTTCTCTTATATTAATGAGTACTCCCTCTGTTCCAAAATAGATGACCCAACTTTGTACTAACTTTGTACTAAAGTTAGTATAAAGTTGGGTCATCTATTTTAGAACGGAGGGAGTATATGTTTAGGCCTTATCTAAGAAAAATAAGAAGAATCCAAAACATCAGGTGCCAAGACTTGGTCCCCGAACATGGATTTATTTGTGTTTCAATTCTGTAAAATGCAAACGAGGTATTAAAAACATGAAACCTGGCATGGTGTGATTATATGAACTAAATAGGTTGTGACGGAAAATTATAAGGTTTCACGAAATTTGTGACATACACTCCATAGAAATTGAACCATCCCAAGGAAGAATCATGGTTTCGAGAGGGAACATGTCAGGTTTGCTGGCAAAGTGGCTGCTGCTTCATCGTTTGACCTTTAAACTTTTGATGTGATACACATACACCACATATTCCAAATAAAAATCTGGCATTTGCTGGGGTTTGTTTTCTATATTTAAACTATTAAGTGCATTTCTAGGCATTAAATGCATATAGTTCAAATTTGAACCGCAAGTGCATGAAAGAGTTGGCAAAAATGGGTTAAAAACTTATTTGTGTTAATGAGTCTATTTAGGCCTTATCAATCAAAAGAAAAAAAATCTCAATCATCAGGGTGCAAAGACTCAACCCCGAACATGTAGGTTGCTAGCTTTTAAATTCTAGAAAATGCAAACAAAGTCTGAAATACATGAAACAAGGCACGGTGTTTTTATATGACATAAATAGGTTGTGGTTAAAATGAGAAGGTTTAACAAAAGTTGTGATGTACACTACATGAAAACCAAAACATCACAGAGGTAGAATCTTTGTTTTAAGTTGGAGCAGGTCAGGTTTAAACGCAAAGTTTCAGTTGTTTGATTGCTTGATGTTAGAACTTTTTATACCTTCAACATACATCATTAAATGTTGAGAGAGGTGCTTTTTTCGTCCCTCAACTTATCGTGAAGTGTGGCTTCATCCCTGAACTTTTTTAGGGTGCAACTTTCATCCCTCAACTCTTAATACTAGGTATAGTTAGTCCCTGGCAACGATATTCAACAGTCAAACCCGGTTTTGACCTTTTTATCGAAAACCCCCGGTTTTGACCTTGTGCGACATGGTTTTGGCCACGTTGTCACTGTAAAGTGACATAGGGACGCATGTCATTGAGATAAATCTCTCTCTCTCTCTCTCTCTCTCTCTCTCTCTCTCATGTCACCGATCTGTTGGCATTGCTCCGCATGTCATTGAGATAAATCTCTCTCTCTCTCTCTCTCATGTCACCGATCTGTTGGCGTTGCTCCAGTGACAGGAGCATCTCCACCCGCTTTAAATATCCACTGCGTCATGCAGAGAGAAAGGCTGTGATGCTACTCTAGGAGGTCAGTGATGGGAGCAACTCATCCCTCTTTAGATGTTCGACATCATAGTTGGGGTGAGGACATGGAATAGATGGAAGATCGGATCTAAACTGGTACGATGGAGAGGAAGGAGCACAATTCACCGAGGTCCAATCCCAAACCCTTGGTGCATTCCCCTTACAGTGATGATGTGAACAAATATGTGCCATATATAAAAAGTCAAAACTAGATTTAGCCGATCAAGACTCATGTTAGGGACTAATTCTACACGATATTAAGAGTTGAGGGGTTAATTTTGCTACAAAAAGTGATCAAAAGAATGACACATCAAGTCAAAATCAGGTTTGATCGAGGAATACCACTATGAGGGACTAACTATACCTGGTATTAAGAGTTGAGGGATGAAGGTTACACCAAAAAAACTTAAGGGACGAAAGCCACACTTCGCGATTAGTTGAGGGACGAAAAATGCACTTTACTCTTAAATGTTCCACTCATCATGCCAACATGCATGCCACACCAAATTTGATCTTCTCAGCATGAAACTATGCCAACTCACTATATATTCCACTATGCATGGGAAATACCCATCTTAATATGCATCATGCATGTATATTGAAGATTTGTTTACAACTATATAATAATAAAATATATTATATTATATGTGTTTGAGTTTCAATTCTCATATTTCTAATCAGAATACTAAAGTTACATACTGCTACAGGTGTTGGGATTTCACCGAAGAGGTAGGGTCATGTAGTATAGTAGCAGATAGTATTTCCCTCCATTAAGAACCGAGGTTTATCGAACCAATAGGAGATGGCACACAAACAACGTGAACGGTATTTGCAACACATAAAACAAATGCTTGCACCCAACGAAGGTAAGAGGATTGCCAATCCCCTTGTTCTTGCCAAATGCAAGGATTAAATGTGATAGTGACAGATATATACAAATAAAATAAATAAAAATAAAAATAAAAACAATGAGTAAATTTAGGATTTTAGGAAATATGAAAAAATGGGCCTCGGGGCCACAGGTTAAATAGAGGCATCTCTCTCTCATAAGCATAGCAACGGTCGGTAAACCAATTACTGTTGGGCAATTGACAAAATAGCGCATAGTTATGATTATGATTCTTCATGGTATGATGCGTATATAGGCATTAAGTCCGTGACAAGTAGACCGTATAATCCAACTGCATCTACTACTATTAGTCCACCCCAAGACTGCTATCCAGCATGCATCTCAAAGTATTTAGTTCATCACAAATAGGGTAATGCTTTAAGCAAGATGACATAATGTAAGCAAAGTAAGACCAAGCAATATGTTCGAACCCCGTCGTCTTATCCTTAGTAGCCACAATACAATACGTTCCTTGCAACTCCTCCTGTCATAGATAAGTACAATATGTGCGTGTGGATCGATGACGTTTCGCACTGTTTATCTTCTCAACTCCACTCTATACCTCCTTTATCCTTTCTTCTGCCACAACTCCCAGCCCTCCTGCCGCCCCCAATTCCTACTCCTCCCGCCTAGTCCCCAACTATTAACCCGGCGTCGCTGCCATCACTCTGCCTCGAATCCAACAGCTCCAGCCACCACCGCCTACTGTCGCATTGCGCGGATCCCGTCGAGTGCAAAGAAGAGGGAGTGCCTCCTCGCCCTAAGCTCAATCAACCACCGAGGGTCAAGTTTGAAGGCATCTAAAGGTTGCTCTCCTCCACTATCCTGCGGCGGCCGAGGACGATGTTCAGATATCCACCACCCTGCCCAAGATCACTGGCGTTCTCAACAACTTCGACATGTCTATGCCCAAGTTCTATCTTGGTGCTGGCTAGCAGGTCTTGGGTAAGGGACATTACCACGTCGAAGCTTGATATCGAGGCTTAGTGAACAAGAGTGACAATAGTGATGGATCTAGGATACGGCGAGGTCATGCTTGATGTCGAGGCTAGGGTCGTCTATGAGCTCCAATAGTGGAGATGGAGCACCAATGGGAACAAGGACGTCAGGATCATTGTATTTTCATAAAAAATAGCAAACATTTTTGCCGATTGTATGCACTAGAAAATCGTATGTGCCACGTGGCAACAACTCCATCTACCCTGTTCTTCTTAGTCGCTTTTTTTGCCGAGTACCCACATTTTCCGCTCAGCAAGGCCTTTCTCGAGAGTCCGACACATGGAACTTGGCAAAGCCCGCTTTGCTTTAAGGGTGTAAGACAAGCACCTTTGTTGAGTGGCCTTCGCCGAGTATTCTAGATAATCGACAAATAAGGCGATTCCAGTAGTGGGTCTTCCAATCTATTAATAATTTGTCATGGTAGTCCCAAGATCATTAAGGAAAAAAATTACAATCAGATCAGTGGACCATTTGGCTACAACTACAAGTACTAGAGCAAGATGAAGGCACGCCACTGCATCACCCTCCCTCACAAGAGCAGGGTAAACTAGGTTGTAGTAGGTTGTTGGGAAGTCATCTTGCTAAGGCCCCCAATGACCAGCTTACCACAATAGCAACCTTCACGAACGATGAAAACCATAGATCAGAAGGGTCATACATATAAACACACGAAATAAAATGATGGCTGGACAAATATAGATGGATCCGGTAGAGACAAACGCCGACTGGATCTAAACCCTACGGCATGGCAATCTTGGGCCCTGCCTGCTGCTGCGCTACGGCATGGCAATCTTGGGCCAATGATGTCTATGCCAAGGTGCATGCTGCTTGGTGGCAATCATGTGTCCTCGCTGCAGTGGTGGGTCAGTCTTCGATGGAGCGGTGGCCCTGGAAGGTGATGTTGCGCGTTTGGCTCTACAACGAGCAACACTGCAACGGTGGTGGTCCCCTCCTTGGTTGTGTGGATAGCGTGGGGTGGGTGGTAGATGGTCTTGGTGTTGTCATGGCTTGAGCAGTGGCATGCAGCATCCTAGTATTGATCTGGAGGTTTTGATTTGAAGGCATTGATCTAGCAGCAGCGGTCCTTCCCTTGGGACTGGTGAGGATCCGAGCGAAAAATTTGAGCTCCAACATAGGCGATGACAATGCATTGTCGCTTC
>NC_057811.1:11023211-11032026 GCF_018294505.1 Triticum aestivum
ATTCCGCTCGTCGTGCTAGGGCTTCGGTGAAAACCCTAGTCTGTACTTTCAGTCTCAGTGGCGTCGCCTAGTGTCATTACCCTCTTGGGAGCGTCGCCCTGAAGCTTAGACACCTCCTAGTCACAACTCGTGGTGAGAAGCTTTGTCCCTGGCGAGAAGCTTCTTTGACTATGGCGTGGTGTAGTGCCGTCTGTTTCCTACATGTGACCTTGTTGTGTATGTTCTCAGTCCTGGCTGTTCGTAGGAAGGATCGGCGTTGCACGGTCCAGAGCGAGAGGGCGGGTGGTTCTCTTCGGCGATAGCTTGGTGTGTGTGGTGCAATGGTGTCCGGTGGTCTGCCTTGGTGGCGTGGTCTCGTTCCTAGTCGGTAGTCTCCAGTGCTTTTTCGCGGGGTAGGGTTTCTCCTATTCTGTTCCTTGACTCAGAGTTGGTGATATTTGCGACTCTCGGTTTTTTGTACCTGTTAGCATTTCCCCATCACCTTGTATCAGTTCGCCCGTTTGGCTTTATTTATAAAGTGGGGGCAAAAGCGCGTTTTGAGAGACAATATATGGACGGATTTAAACGACTATAATCCATAGTATAACTGGTTGAGTTTGGGAGGGCTGATTTGCCCGAATCTTTTCATAATTAAGTTCTACTCTAGTCAAAAAATAAAATTTGTACACATTGACTAAACTCCGCATGTGGAACGCCAGGCTTGAACGACTCTCCAGTCATTCCGTGTGTGGAACGTCAGGGCTTCAACGACCAGTAGTAAGCTAGTGACATGGCTATAAACCCGCGGTGCAACGACTATATAGCAACACTGCAAGTCCAGCTAGTTCCTCAAAGAGGAAAGGAAAGTTGCACCCGTCCTTGCAAAGCAAAGCTGCTACTAGAGTCTAGACTGGTAACATGAAGCTATTCTGTGATGAAGTGCTGGCAACTGTTGTGCCCATAGCAGTGTACTGGGTGTACTCCGGCGTGTACATGTGGCTTGGCCAGTGCCAGTCAATGGACAGGTACAGGCTACACCCCAGGAAGGAGGAGAACGGCAAGAACTTGGTGTCCAAGCGCGACGCCGTCAAGGGCGTCGTCCTGCAGCAGCTCCTCCAGGCCGCCACCGCCGCCGCCATGTTCACCGTAAGATTAACAACTCTGCATGCATGCACCAGCGAACTGTACATTCACCAACCTTCGTCATAAAATAAGCATCTCAACTTTAATACAACTTTGTACTAAAGTTAGTATAAAGTTGAAACATTTATTTTGAGACGAAGGGAATATGATATAGCGCCACATATTTATTCCGACGTGCGTACGTTATGTGCCCACAGCTTGTAGGCGAGAGCACCGCGACGGCCACCGGCAGAGCACCGCAGCGGACCTGGACCGGGACGTGCTTGACGGTGGCGTGCCAGATCGGAGTGGCCATGGCCGTGCTCGACGGGTGGCAGTACGTGTGGCACCGGTGCATGCACCTCAACAGGTTCCTGTACCGGCACGTCCACTCGTGGCATCACCGCCTCGTCGTGCCCTACGCCTTCGGCGCCCTGTACAACCACCCCATCGAGGGCCTCCTCCTCGACACCATGGGCGGCGCGCTCGGCTTCCTCGCCTCCGGCATGTCCCCGCGCGTCTCCATCTTCTTCTTCACGCTCTGCACCGTCAAGGCCGTCGACGACCACTGCGGCATGTGGCTGCCGGGGAACATGTTCCACCGGTGCTTCTGGAACAACACGGCGTACCACGATGTCCACCATCAGCTGCGCACTAGTGGATACAACTTCTCGCAGCCCTTCTTCGTGACATGGGACAGGGTGTTTGGGACGCACATGCCCTATGTGATCGAGGAAGACAGGGCCCACGGTGTGCTCCGGGCGCGGCCCATGGCCTTACATACATCTGCCGGAAAATAGCTACCAGAAAACACACTAGCAGCTAGCCACACCACACAACTTTTGTATCTTTTTTTTTGTATCCCTTCAATAATCTCTGATACTAGGGCAACTATGCGAATATTCCGACGGATATAGCTACATAGGGATAAAGAAACATTTGTATGTTGGTTAATCTGCATAAATAATAGATCCTTGATGGCGCGTGTTGCTGCGGCCGTCTGTTTTGACTCTTAATTGTTAGGTATACACAATAACTTGTATACATTTGTGTACAATGCTTTGAATAATATTGCTTGCGGGTAGATTCTGCTTGCCTCCTTTATTTTTTTGGCGAAAATGATCAGATATATTATAAAAGTCTATGGACCACTACTACTGCTAGACCACTGAACCGAACGACCACTACTACTACTAGACCACTTAACCGAACGACGACTACTACCGCCAGAATGAACCGCCGACGCGACGCTGTTGCCGCTTCCTAACCGAACCCGGCATGATCTTGTCGATGACGGCCGGGAAGTCTTCCTGCACATGCTCCCAAGGACCAGCGCCCTGGAGCCATAGTTGTCGTTGTTGAACCATTGGATAGATCTGAAACACTTGACACCAAATCTCGCCACATGACGAGAAACCATAACCTCACCGCCCCAAGGAGACGACATGAATTTAAACCGGAGCTCCGTCGACTATGTCCAGACGGACGAACTCGAGGAGGATCGAAACCCGGAAGGCAAACTCGAAGAAGAAGCGCCGCCATCCGCAATAGCTTTACACCTGCGAGGGCTAAAAAAACCGATCCTAAACTACTAACCGGAGCAGAGACATCGAGATTCTCGTCCCCGCCACCAGTCACCGGAGCAATAGGCAGAGGGGAGGAGAATCCACAGGCTCCGCAAATAATTGAAGAGAGGAATCTAGTTGTTCCATATAATTTGGGTGTTCGGGTTTTTTTCTTAGGTCTAATATACTTGTAGTTGGTTCGAGCCATGGCATCATGCGTTTGGGCTTTGAATTGAAATGCTTAATGCATAGTTGCATATATTTTGAGATTAATCGTGACCCCCTTTTGGCTCATAAAACAGCTCTCTCTCGCATTATAGGAAATCTGAAAATAGAAATATTGAGGGAAGACATCATGAATTTTTAAGAAAATAAAAATAGGTGACAATGTTTTTAATTAAACAATCGTAACGCATCTAACATTGTTGCTAGCCTAAAGAAAATTCTAAATTCTTGTCTAACAGGCAAAGATTCTACCTATGCATACATACAGCTCCTATCATTTAAGAGGATAATAATGTGGTTTCAGCATGAAACTGACGTGCGGCTATTTTTTCACTCGCCTTGGTTTGGCCTCATGACCTTGTTGTTAGAACGAAGGAGTGGTACCTCGTTGAATGTGTTGATGGCTTATTTGAGGTTCCTTTCTCTGGTCATACACATTGTCTAGGTTGTTATACACAGCCGCATCGCCTGGTTGGAACTCCACTATCTTTTCAAAATTGTTAATTGTCTTGTAAATTTTGTTCTCTTCACTTGTAGCTCACTTCTAAGTCATTCTATAGAGCTGTTTCAAAAGAAAGAATAAAAACAGAGGTGGAGTTCCCAGAACATGAGCACATCCAGTGAGAATTTATATAGGTACATAGATATAAGCAAATGAAACTATGGCAAGGTAAACTGGTCAAAAAAGGTACAAACATCTGCATTACCTCACAGCTCATTTTCTGGAATGCCACATATACTTCATTTATAAAAAGAACTTGATGAGACTACCATTTGGATCTCTGTATCATAGGATGACATATTCCTGTGATTGTTCGATGAATCCACCAACCAGAGGGGGGTTGTAATCAACACAAACCGCGTATCCAACACTAAACAAGGTCCAAACAAGTTAATATCTTCTGTAACATTGGCATACCGAGAGAATGTATCATTGAGAGCAATTTCATTGCTGTCATTGCACAGACTTGGAACTTGGTGGAATAAATAGCAGGCCATCCAGATGGGCCATAAGTTAATGGTATTCTTGCAATGTTCCATGTTCACACATATTAATCCTAGCATTTTCATTTGTTCCTACAAAACAAAAATATTAGCCTAAAATTGGAGGCAATGTTTGTACAAATTTCGCCGGACAAAATAATGCATTATGCTTGTCAGCCAGCAAGCATGATGATTTACAATTTTGCATGAAGCCCACATTCCTAAGTAGCCAGGTTAGCCTAATATGATATCTGACAGTAAATCCTCTGATCTCCAACACACATGGCTTTTGGATTATCAAACTAAATCATCCAGATATTGAATAAGAAGTGTATGCAGAAGGGATTGATGTGGTAAATCCTACCTCCGGCCAGAGAACAGTTTACAACATGAAGAGAAAGCGGCACTTCCCATTAGTAGCTTCCTGGATTGGGCACATGCCAACGCCTTTATTTCTCAATTCAGCATCTCTTGGCGTTCTAGAAATAATCCCCAAATAGACGTTTGTGATGTGGGGTAGCGCCTTTCTTCTATTCGTAGAACAAAGGAGGGAAGAAACACATGAAAAAAACAAATCCCCAATCATAGGCAAGAACATGGCTGCTGTAGGAACCAACCAGTGAAGAAAACAAGAAGGAAGAACAATAAGAACTGACACAGGGCTATATATATTTACCAAGATAGAAGATGGAAGACGAAAGAAAATGTAACACACCTCGAATATCATCATGCATGAATGAAGGCGAAAGTACAACGGAAGCACAGGGAGGTCCATTACCATGTGTACGCTGTCGTCATTCGGCAGGATAATTATCAAGGGAGCAATGGAGGAAGGTCAGCCAGGAGGCCTCTCTTGTATGAATTATCAACCGTTTTTTACCAAAATAACTTTTTGTGACGTGCTCCTTTCACTTAAGGCCAAGGACGTCACCTCTTGATTTGTTTCAAGTGGGCCATGCTTAAGCTGCCGCTAAATAGGCTTCCTAAATATGTTAGGGCTCAATTAATGAGAATGAGCCCATTTTCCAACCAGAATAGCTTCTTCAGACATCCTCCCAGTTAGATACATGTCACGGGATTACATAAAAACATGAGGGTAAAAAATGTTTGGGAGACGAAATCCAATAGTCTCTGAAACTCAATATATAACATAGAAATATTGTTGAGTTAGAAATGAGAATTACATAAAGTAACTGGTTGCCTTGTGATTTGGTACAATAATACTCCCTTCGTCACATAATGTACTGCATATAGATTATTTTTGGAAAGTCAAAGCTCACAAACGTTGACAAAGTTTGTGGAATAAATATTTAATCTAGAATGTCGGAATACAACTACCTGGATCACCTATTAGTTCATCCATATGCAAATATAAGTCACTGGGAATCTAGCAAAACTCTTTGGTTGACATGATTCCCTAAGCAGTGACACACTAATTCACGATGGCATTATATTGCTGAAGTAAATAACAATTGGATTTGATTTATGTCTAATTGATTAAGACGAAAAGGAACAAACACATCAAACTTTGAGAATTCAAGCAAAAATAATAGTAAACATAAAACTTTACTTGTTGTACATTTAATAATAAGAAAATATGGACCAACAAGCCCCATGAAAAAACGGAAAGGTATCACATAATATAAACAATGAAATCGACATAAAAGTGAGCATGAATAGGAATTTCATCTCGGGCGATATGATTACAGTTGTCATACCTGTACGGAGTAAAATGCTCATAGGACACAAAAATCATGTCGAAAAATTACTCGTGTAATCCTGCAACAACCAATTACAGTCACAACATCTTTCACATGTGTTGGGAGCAAAGATTAAAGTCTGCTTCATTTATTAAAGCTTGGAGCAGCCAACTTTTTGTATGTAGCAGAAACATTATCACTAAGACACTCTTCCTGAATTATTACGGTCGGTTCCTTCCACACCGTGAAACTGAAACGAACATAACTAAGCACACGTGCAGAACACAATTATGAGGATGATGGCATCATATTCATTTTTTAGATTGAATGGCAGCATATAACTAACAGTACATAAAGCATACAATCAAAGTCGTGACCTGTAGATGAGTACCCCAAAAAATACCTTGATGTTCCGTGCTAAGGTCGAAGGAGCGGGAACGCCGGACATGATGAGGAAGAAGAGATTGCCAACCAGGAAGTTTTCGCCGCCTTGTTCTAGCTAGACTCACCTTCTCATCCTCTGATGCTCATCCTATTATCTTCCTATCACGTTCGGGCATAGAGCAACGCAACGGTATAGGAAGGCGACATGGGGAGGTGGCGGCATGGAGGTGGAGTATAAAGGGAAGGATAAATAAAGACAAATTGCACCACTGCCTTGCTGGTGAGGGGCGTTGTTTCTTGAAGTCCCTTCAATGTGGCAGTGGTGTTGTGAGGGTTGTTTTGTGCACGTCCATTGAACGAGCGGTCGGGGAGGGGAGGAGGTGCTGCGAGAGAATGCGAGAATACCATGACATGGACAGATATGGAGGGCGAGGGTCTAAGGGATAGGAGAAGTAGTGGGGGTATCGGCAGCGGTGCAACAATGGAGTCGGAGTGGTAGCGAAGAGGAGATTCGCTGCCTGATTGGATCGATGGTTGTGGGGACTCCCCCAAAATTGTTTAATGGGTTGACGGTACAACCTGGTCCTCGGCGCCCGGATTTACCACGGGCTTTTAAAAATTCTATGGGAGTAGCACCACTAGGACATTGGTCTTAGTTCCCGATTTGAAGATCAGACGGCTATGGACGTCCCAAACACGATATCGATGGCTCACAAGTGGGGATGCATGAGACAGTTGGGTTTAGGTTCAACTTTACTATCTTAAATGTGTTCTGGCGGACCATGCTATCTCTCCGTAAGAGTGATTTTCTACCATGCATAGATTCAACATCCATGGTCATCTAGAGATGTGTGATGCATTGTTAGTTTTGTGAAGATTGTTTTGTGTCAGAGCATTACATAAGGTTATCTCGGGTATCTAAGTGTTACATAAGGATTCACTCGATCTCTTTGAGTCTTAGGGTTTACATATGGTTTCTCCATGTATCACTAAAAGAAGAGCGCATCACCATTTTTTCCCAGTTTCATCTCGTTTCTTCTTAGTGTATCCCAAAGGTTTACTTTACATTAACAATACCCGTGTACATGAATCTCCATTCTCCAACATACTTCGAATGTTGGATCGATGCATGCTATATGGCATATTAGCATGTCAGAAGAATAAAATAAATAGGAACTTAGGGAAACTTCCAGTAGGTGCATGTAAGGATCCCTAGTGGCGAGTTTTAACTGTTCATTACACGTAGAATAACTGGACTAACATTGGCTCTAATATCCTCTAAGAGCAAGTATAATGGTAGGCTAAAGCCTGCTTACATGTTACTTTTGCCTATGGAAAGGAGAGAGACAAGAAAAAAGGGGAGGAGTGGACTCTCATGCGAGATCCAAGCTTTGAACGTCCTCCTAGGTAAGAGTAAATGAGAGGAAAGAGATAGAGAGAAAGTGGAAAGAAGGATTAATCTTATAGCCAACTTTATAGCCATTGATATTATATGAGTTATTAATAAAGTTAGGTCTTGATGACATGGTAGCTTTATATATCAAAGTAGTGGCTATATTATTAGCCTTGCTCTAATTAAGGGTGTGTTTGGTACCCTGCATGACGCTAAAATATTGTTCCCAGACATGTTGAATACATACAATTGCTGGCATCTGATAGCCTATCTATGCGGAGACATGCTAAGTTCAGACTTCGTATGGTAGCATGCAGATGTGGTAACCTCCTACTTAACATTGTGACAATAAAACAATAGTTAAGAAACATGATTAGAAATTGTGTGTGCACAATTTAATGAAGTTGTTAACGCTAATAAAACATTCAACAAACATTTTAACCATTCCAGCCCTTATGAAGAGGTTTCCGCATGATTTTTACCATCATTCCATCAATAAATAACCAGGTATTTCAGCAAAACTAACTCATTTCAACATTATTTCAGGAATTCAGTAATCCATCAACATAAAGTTTGATTATAATAAAATATCACAAGATCTGCATTACAAAAGGATAGTTTTTCATAATACAGTGACTAACATCAACTCAAACAAGAACATGATTCTTTTGCAAGATACACTACATCCAACATATATTATATTTTTGTATATTCCATGCTTATTGTGCTTCAATTATATAATTTTTTTTACAGTTTTGTGGAACTAGCCTATTAATTGATGGCCTAGTGCCGGTTCTTGTTTTCTTACTTTTTTGTATTGCGGGGAAAAAATATTTATAGACCCTGAAAAAGTCCGTATAAATTTAGAGGATCTTAGAATGCCCTTGCAGGCACTATAGCCAAAGTCCAGTGGGAGATTTGCCCATTCTTCTTTTAGGGTGTTTGTTTGAGTGGGAAAATCCTGAACCCATGCGCATATGAACCTGCTTTTAAAAAAAGCATTTTAAATGTGTTTTGAAATGTCAAAAATTTTGAAACAAAATTTCACGCATATATCTTCACAACATGTGTGCGCGGCCCAAAGTTTGTGAAAAAATCTCTTTTTATTTTGCCTCTGCGAAAAAACGCAAATTTCAGCGCTTCTAAATAGCATTCCATGACACATTCTTTGCCTTCTCGCCGGGCCAAAAACATGTTGTTTTCCGCGAAACTTTCTGTGAGCACATAGAATGTGAAGTTGGTTCAGATGCCCAGGGGTTCATCCATGTACTTTCTGGAGATGTCTCTTCTTCTTTCTTGTTTCTTTTTTATTTTATTTTATATTATTTAATTTTCTACCATTTTCTTTTTTTTTGTTTTTTATTACCCTTTTTATATTGGAAGGGTTTTCTTTTTTCTTTATCTCTTATACCTTTACAAAATCTAAGATTTATGAACAGTTTGTAGATTTCATGAACGTTATA
>NC_057811.1:11032314-11033190 GCF_018294505.1 Triticum aestivum
TTCGTCAACATTCTTAAAATTCATAATCATTTTAAAAAATCTCAAAGTTTTATAATGGTTTAGAATAATTAACAATTTTTTGTACATGGATTGTTTTTATAACATTCGACATTTTTATCATGGTAAACATGTTTTTAATACAAGATGATCATTTTTCGAATATTTGATGAATATCCTTAATATACCTGGTTACTATTTTTTTAAATACATAATACAAATATTTAAAATATAGATAATATATATGAAGTACGTGAAGATTTGTTTTCAAAAAAAATACATGATGAAAATTGATATGTATGATTATGTGCAATTTATTTATTTTCTCAAATCGTTTTTCCTATTGTTTAAACTACTTAATTTTTATTTTATTAGAAGAATATGTGAAATCAAAATATTTTTTTAGAAAAAGAAAAACAGGCTCGAAAGCGGGGGTGCCTCATATTCCCCGGACTGTGTGTGGCGCGAGCAAACCAGTTATGCAGACCACAACTTGATTTGGGCCGGCCCAGTGCGAGGTACGGGCGCCCTATTTTTTGCGTCCTTTTTCTCTTTTCTTTATTTTCATGTGAATTTACCTTTTTATCACCCGAAAATAATAAATAACTTTACATTTTAATGAGTTTTATAAAATGTAATAACAAAATTTATTCCAATATTTTTAAAATTTCAAGAATTTTAAATTGTGTTCATTCTATTAAAAATATATTTTGACAATTAAAAATATTTGAATGATTTATAAAGATTCTCAAGTCCTTTTTTTAATTCAAAAACTATTCGCGAATTCATTAAATTGTTCAATTAAAAACGTATTTGTTACTTTGAAAATGTTTGCAAATACAAAAAATTCTAACATATCGTATGTTTTCCTGAAGTTTT
>NC_057811.1:11033200-11034649 GCF_018294505.1 Triticum aestivum
TTTATAAAATGTTCATGAATTAAAAAATAATTACAAATTGAATTTTTTGATTAATTAAATACGTGTTCGTGAAATTGAAATAAATTCACAGTATCAAATAATATCACGAGTTGTAGAATCATTCTAAGATTTGTGCAAAATGGAGCTTCAAAGTTGGTGTCTAGCCTAGTATATATGGGGGAGCTTTTTTTTTGGGGGGGTGGGTGGGTGGGGTGTCACATTTCTGGCTTATCTATCGCAGAAACCAGAAACCCTGAGATGGGTCGGCCAATTGGTAGGTTTGCTGCGGGTGCAACACGCGGAATAGGAGGACCTCTTCCGTACGCAGTTTCTAATTAGGAAGATTTAGGTTTTTTTTTTAAATCGAAGCCATGTTATGTTACAACATTTATTTATTTTTTGCATGAATCAATAGTGTATTCAGAATCCAGAAGGCTTATCTATCGCAGAAACCAGAAACCCTGAGATGGGTCGGCCAATTGGTAGGTTTGCTGCGGGTGCAACACGCGGAATAGGAGGACCTCTTCCGTACGCAGTTTCTAATTAGGAAGATTTAGTTTTTTTTTTTAAATCGAAGCCATGTTATGTTACAACATTTATTTATTTTTTGCATGAATCAATAGTGTATTCAGAATCCAGAAAACACCAATTGAACTAAGGGCCAGGAGATATTTTTGTTTTGTTGCAGATCATCAGGGCTTTCAATTTTAAACTGGAATCAGGCATACATCATCCGTCAGAATGCTAGAGTTCAAAGCAGAAAATGAAAGCCACAGGCTGCTAGGGGCTCCACCCCCGTTTTAGACGCAGTCCGGAAATGCGCGGATGGTGAGAAAGGAGTGGAGAGAGAGCAGGCAGGACCGGCCGCCGCATACACAGTCTCCTCTGCATCTTTGCCTTCTTGCTCAGCGGTGAGTGATTTATTAGATTTCAATTTGTCCCAGGCTCCTTTCCTACTTGCTCATTCCTTGTTGCATGTGCGGGTTCTTGTTCTTTATTGCGATTATCATAGCATCTGCATACACATGATTTCTACCTTTGCCTGCCTGCTCGCACTCCAACAGGACACAAGAGAGCACCAAACAGTTTAGCATAGTGCATTATTGATGAGCAATTATCACACATAACCTACCTGCACCTCTCCTGCATAAACAAGTGGGAATTATTGCATAAACCAATAGCAATTATCACACTCAAGACAAGTGTCAATGATGCCTGCAGGCCGGGCATCATCGGCCCCTCCTCTCGTCCTCCCGCTAGGGTTTCCCCCCGCCGCCGCCGGCCGCCGGCGCGGGCGCCCCAGCGCCTCCCCTGCCCCCTCCCCCTCCCCTCCTCTTCCCCGTACCCCCCCACCGCGTCGCCTAGTCTGCCCTGTACCTCCTCCTCCTGCCGCTGCCGCCGGCCGGTGCGGCCGGGCGCTGACTGGGCGGCGCCGTGGCCTGGCTGGCG
>NC_057811.1:11035001-11042693 GCF_018294505.1 Triticum aestivum
CAGCGGCCTGGTGGCGGCTGGCGGCGACCTGTCGCGGTGGCGGCGACGCCCTTTGGCGGCGGGGCTGCGGGATGGCGCAGGTCGGCCGGCGGCGCGAACCCGGCCCAGATCTGGGCCCTATGGGCCCCATCTGGGTCCTAGCGCGCCGGTCTTGGCGTTGCCTCGCTGCTCTCTGCGCGGTGATGAGGTGGAGCGGCACGTCTTCTGCAGCGCGAAGGCGGGGGCTTTACGGGCATCTGAGCGCCCGGCCGGACCTGTGTGCCCACGGGTCTGGTTTGCCCCTGCTATTGCGTCTGGTTCTTTTACCGTCATTGACGGTGGAGGTTGAGCCCTCCCGCGTACCGACGGTGTTGTTGCCCTAGTCCCGGCTCCTCCTCATCGTTGTGCAGACCCTACTTCGTGGTGCCGTGGTGAGACGGCGTGGAAGCTTCAAGTCCGTGTTGGCGCAGGGTAGTGGTCGGTTTGGTGGCGCGCTCCGGAGCGCCTGAGGGGTGGGTTGGGATCGGGAGAAATCCCTGTCGGCTTGGCTGACACCGGCGTGACGGCGCTTGCGGGTGTCGTCAGTCCTTCCTGGAGGGCGTCGGGGCGACCCTTCCTATCCCCTCGCCGCGTACCGGGGGAAACCCTTCGCAGCAGCGTCGTCGTCGTCGCATCCCTTCTTGGAGGTGTTGCTTGGTGCCGGTATTCCGGAGTCGTGGAGCTTGGCGGGAGGTCTCCGGTGGGCGCAGCGGTCGCGAGGCTTCTTCGTTTTTCGTTGATCCGTCGTTCTTGGTATTTGTTTCTTTTTTATTTTCTCTTCCGTTTCTTTTGGGCATGACTGTGTTGCTTCCGCCCCAGCATCTATCGTTGGCTGTATCGTGGTGGTTGCTTTGTAATACAAAGCGGGGGAAACCCTTTCTCGGAATGATGCCTGCAGGCTGCAGGCACCCATCCGAGGAAAAACAACGCGTCTGGATAGATTGGAGAGTAGGATTTGAGCTGGCAATGCCATGTGGGCTGCGAATCAGTGAGGCCACCAAGAATCGATGCTAGTGATAACTGATAAAATTATGGATCTTCTCCTCCCAGGGTCCCCAAACCACCCACCTGACGGCCCGTCGATCTTTTCCTCCCCCCGGTTCCCAAAACCACCCACCTAAGCTGTATTGCGAAAATTAGCAGAAAGTTTATGTTTTTTTTCCTTTCATTTCGTGCCATGTTCAGCTCCAGAGTTTGTTGAATCAATATATGGTGTCGGGGCACCGGCAGGGCTGATGCCTGGAACGAACTAACATTATATTGTTCAGAATTCAGGTGCACCGAATTGGGCTAGCTTACTAGTAGATTTTATTTTTTCTCTATAGCTCCTTCCTTCCCTGCTTGCTTATTCAGGACCTGCATACATGCCTTGCATGCATGTGCTGATGATTGCTTTGCCTTGTCCGAGACTGGGCACAGGTCAACATACATACTGGTAAGTTACATAGTTTAGAATAGTGTATTATCGGTGAAAAATCATCACAGAGAATCTACATACAGATCTCTTGCATAAACAAATATGGATTATTTGATAAAGAAAGGCAATTATTGCGGTACTAAGCACGCTCATGGACAAGCGTCAATGATGCCGGCCTCAATCCCAGGGAGAACATTGCATCTGGATTATATTTGCTGGATAGTGAAAGGAAGATTGGACTGGAAGATTTGAGCTGGCAGGCATGTGATGGGCACTGCGAATCGGTGAGGCCACGGGGGATGATGGTGATAAGATTCTGGATCTTCTCCTACCTCTACCTGTGTCCCCGACCACCCACCCCCACTTGACGGCAGGAATTATTTTTGGCGCCCGCGGTGTCGATCGGTCACTTCCGCGGTTGCTGACATGGCACCAGGATGAAGAAGATGCTTCTTTCCTCTGCCCCATATGCATGCTACCGGCTCTTGCCCTGGTGCATGCACGCATGCAGGTATGTTGGTTGCTGCATGCCGCGAGACCAGAAAGGGAAAATAATGTAGTACCCTTTAAGAAAAAAAATCATTGCCAAATTCATACTCATACATACACAATCAATCAGTTTTATTGGTAGATAGTTGTGTGTGTGTGTGTGTGTGTGTGTGTGTGTGTGTGTGTGTGTGTGTGTGTGCAGGGATGGTAGATAGATATAAAATTTGTGTAATTTCATATGAAAAAAAGAGGTTGTCTTTCCTCCTCAAGAAAAGTCTCCTTCACCCGCATGCGCCGTCGCCGATCTGTGCCATCTCCGATGGCCTTTGGGCGGTGGAGGCGCGGAGGATCCCGCCGGCGAGAGGGACCCTGTCTTCGCTTTTGTTAAGCTCAACATCTTGGTTGGGGTTGTGTGGCGGTGGAGATGTACCTCAATAGGAATAATGTTTCCCACGGCCTATCCCCGTCCAGATTTGTTGGAGGATGTGTGGAGGTGTGTCTTCGTCAGATCTCGCGGGATTTGCTCGCTGCTGGTCTTCGATGGATCTATTTGGATCCAGCTTTTGTTTGTTTTTTCGTTCGTGTGATTGCAGGTTTTCCGTTCTACAACTCTCTTCGCTGACGATGATTGCTGCTCTTGTGCGTTGATCGTTTAGGGCCTTCGTAGGTTGACATTTCGACTGTCAACTACAACAATGTTTGCCCGGCTTTGGTGAGGAAGGAGCGATGACGGCAACGTGCATTTTGGCTAGCTCCAGTGATTATAGTTGTCGCTACGTGGTTCATTGATCTGGTTGTAATTTTTATTACCTCTGTTGGGAAATTAGCACACAATTGCACTTGTGGTTAACTGAAAACTGCAGCGGAAACAAGTAATCTCAGCACCACATCATGTACTAACTCAAGGATCGTTGCTTAGCACGGAAGGAAACATATGCAACAGCATATATGGAGGCAGGAAATGTTACTCAGCAGGCAAGACACTCCTCAGCCTATTGTCTTGTGGTAGGAGTAAGTTTTCCTGACAGCATCAAGCATCAACAAAGAGACACCAGATTTTTACGTGTAAAACCCCTCAACTTGAGGGGAAAAAACCACGGGCCGAAGCCACCCAAATCCTCTTCCACTATTATCAAATGCGGGATACAACAAGTTCTTCTTTAGACAGCACTAGAGGATCTCATACATCAAGATTTCTGAATCTTGGATGAACACAACATGATTTGGGGCTCAAGAACTAGGGATTGGAACAATCTCACCAAAGATGGTGGAACCGAAGCTTGAATGAGACAAGGTAGTGGATCTGGACCATCACAACCTTGGGGAGGAGCTCCCTTTTCTTCTTCCTTCAATCTTCCTCTTCTTCCCTTGCTGTCTTGGTTTTCTCTCTTCTTCTCTCTTGGAGGATGAACTGATTTTCGTCACACTTGCTGGTGGCTGCTGGATAGAGGGTAAAGCATCCCCATCCACACATGTGCAAAGTCCAAAATGACCCTAGGTCATAACCCTAATGGGTAGTGGGCTTATGCACCTCTTTGGGCTGCCTAAAAGGCCTTTAAATGGTCATCTCCTCACAGCCCACATGAGGAGGATATCCCAACAAATCTCCCCCTCCAACTCATGAGGGGGCACCGCCATGCTTGTACCTTGCAACATGCTTGTAGCTTCTCATTTGGCAATATCTTGGTCATCATATCTGAACCATTGTCGTCGGTATGGATCTTCTCAAGTTTCAGCAACTTGGAACTCACAACATCTCGAATCCAATGGTACCTCACATCAATGTGCTTGGTTCGAGAGTGATAGCTTGAATTCTTGGCAAGATGAATAGCATTCTGACTGTCACAAAATAGAACATACTTCTCTTGCTTCATGCCGAGCTCTTGCAAGAAGTTCTTCATCCACAAAACCTCCTTGCCAGCATCAACTGCTGCAATGTACTCACCTTTTGTAGTTGATGTAGAGACACATTTTTGCAATCTTGATTGCCATGACATTGCTCCCCCTGCATAAGTCATCAGATATCTGGATGTGGACTTCCTACGATCCTTGTCACCTGCATAATCTGCATCTGTATAGCCCTGCAATACAGGATCACCATTTCCAAAGCATAGACAAGATGTAGAAGTACCCTTGAGATACCTGAGAATCCACTTCACTGCTTCCCAGTGAGCTTTACCTGGATTTGTCATGAACCGGCTAACAACTCCAACTGCATAGGCAATGTCAGGCCTAGTGCATACCATGGCATACATCAAACTGCCCACAGCAGATTGGTAAGGTACTTTCCTCATTTCTTATTTCTCCTTCTTGCTTGTAGGACATTGTTTTGAATTCAGTTTGTGATGGCCTGCAAGCGGAGAGATAACAGATTTTGCATCTTTCATATTGAACCTTTCAAGTACCTTCTCAATGTATCTTTCCTGTGAGAGCCAAAGCAGCTTCTTTGATCTATCACGGGAGATCTTCATGCCAAGTATTTGCTTAGCTGGTCCTAAATCCTTCATGGCAAATGATTTACTCGATGCCTTCTTGAGGAGAGCAATCCCCTTTGTGCCATTTCCAACAATTAGCATATCATCAACATACAACAAGAGAATAATGAAGTCACCCTCGACGTACCTCTTCATAAAGACACAATGATCATGTTGTGCTTTATGGTAACCAAGCCCAGTCATAAAAGACTCAAAATTCTTGTACCACTTCCGAGGAGCTTGCTTCAAGCCACACAAGCTCTTCTTCAATTTGCAAACTAAGTGCTCCTTGCCTGCAACCATGAATCCCTCTGGCTGCTCCATGTATATCTCCTCCTCTAGGTTACCATGTAAGAATGCAGTCTTCACATCAAGTTGTTCAATTTACATGTCCATGGTGGCAGCCATGCCAAGCACAACTCGGATCGAAGACATCTTGACCACTAGAGGGAATATCTCACTATAATCAATGCCCTTTTTCTGACTGAATCCTTTCACAACCAATCTGGCCTTGTACCTTGGATGTGAGGTGTTTTCTTCAGTCTTCACTCTGTACACCCACTAGTTCTTGAGTGCTTTCTTGCCCTTTGGCAGTTTCACCAACTCAAAGGTATCATTCTCATACAGGGAATTCATCTCATCCTGCATGGCTTCTGACCATTCTTCCTTGTTCTCATCAGACATTGCCTCCTCATATCATGAGGGCTCACCTGCATCTGTCATCAACACATATTGATGTGGTGGATATTTAGAAGAAGGAATGTGACCTCTTTCACTTCTTCTTTGCTACTGCACTAGTGGTGAATCAGGTAGATTTTCGTTGGCATCATCATTACCAACTTCATCATCATCATCACTTGATGGTTGCTCGCCACTTTGACTTGTACTGCCTTGATCAGTTGCATCTCCACTTTCTTCAGTGTCATCATCTCCCCCATGATTGTCATGAATGAGAGGAGGACAGATTGGATCCATATCAACCTGAGGTGTGTTGGTCATTGGCTTCTCTGGTTTCCCAATATCTTTTATTGTTTCATCTTCAATGAACACCACATCTCGGCTTCTCATAATCTTCCTATTTACTGGATCCCACAACCTGTAGCCAAACTCTTCACTTACACTAGTAGAAAAGGGCCTATTGTCCCGGTTCGTGAGGGCCTTCTGTCCCGGTTTGTGAACCGGGACTAAAAGGTCGTTACTAATGCCTTGGCCTTTAGTTTCGGTTCTTACATGAACCGGGACAGAAGGTCCTCCACGTGGCCGCTGCGGCCAGCCCAGGCAGGGGGCCTTTGGTCCCGGTTGGTGACACCAACCGAGACCAATAGGCATCCACGCGTCAGCATCTGGCTGGAGCTGAGCTTTTTTTAAGGGGCTGATTTAGGGGTTTTGGGGGTTAATTTAGGTTGTTATTGAGTTGCTATTAGAGAGAATTATCCTCTCTTATATCTCCGTGCTTGGTTTACCAACGCTTCGTACTGCTATGCCTAAACATGGCTTAGATTGAAGTGAAGGCAACATGTGGTGCATGTCGAAAGTAATACTAATCCTAACTTGATCAAGTTTGGATTGTACTACTTTCGACATGCACCACATGCATGTTGCCTTCACTTCAATCCAATCCATGTTCATTTCACCCGCTGATATATAATAGCTCTTCATGCGCGCATCATGTATCATCATATATAATAACAAGTCCTACTAATCATCATCATACAACTTCTACTCGTTATTAATAACAAGTCATACGATCATCGTCCTCATAGTCATCGAACCAACCCTACTTAATTGTTCTTAGCACATGATCATCAGTATTAGGTAGGACCGAAATACCCTCTTTAAGGTAAAATAGCATAAAACAATATAGACCTCGACTCTCCATTATGGAGAATGGAGATCATCCTGTCTCCAATTCTCGCGCTTAGCTTCCTTTTGCTTCCAAGAACCTCCTTGCGACTGTCCATACATTTTTTCCATTCTTTGATTTGCATGTCTCCACTTCTTTTAGAAATCCGGTATGGACAGTTGAGATTCGTAGGATGACCTGGTTGTATGTTCAAAACATCAAGCCTACCATTATGATACATCATCAAATGAGGCACACAATCCTCTGGGATTATCTGTTGAAAAACATAGTAATAACTTCATAGTTAGCAATGATGTACTAGTTTTAGAAGTATGCAAAAGATGCACGGATGTCGTAATAGTAAGAAATCTTACCAGAGTATCTCCATAGTAGTTACCGTAGTTCAACACGTGCACTAGTGGCACGTATTGACCATAATGTGGAGGAGTTTTACAATAGATATTGTAATTCTCAAGATCAGTACAAAATCCGACCAGATGAGTTTTCTCCTTATAAGTTAACTCAGAGCCATCGGTGTAGTTGGTTCTGTCTACCATATTCCGCACATTGTTTGAACAATCAAAATCAGCTGTCAATAAAAATAAGTTGTCAACTATTTTCAAATGAACAATATAAATTAGCTAATAACTATGTTTGAGAAACTCACATAGCGGTAGAATTGGAGGCGTATCAACAAGGACCCAAATGTCCATATTGTCTTGCTCGATGTCAGGATCACCAAGATCCATGGTGACAAGCATACCGTCATCAAAACCATACATCTTGCAAAATGCTTCCCAATTTTTGCAACCAAAATGGGTTACGCTCTAAGAATTATACAGATTTACTTCAAAATATATATCATGATGGGTCCTTAGGTGAATTTTCTTTGTTTCCATACTTTCATGGTCTTCAAAACCCATCCTCTCCAAGACGTAGCGTCTTGCATGGCATGGGATAAGCTAGCCGAATTGTAAAAGATGAAAAGTACACGTTGAAATAGTTGAAGTCGTGCTTAATTACGAAAAAATAACACTTGTCGTCGTTGCGTACCGTTTCAACATCGAAGGTCTCCTCCAGCTTAATACTGAAGCGTCGATCTTCGTCCAGGTGAGGCTTGTCGCACTGACCTCGGTCGTCGTGGCACCAGTCGCACTCCCCCGGGAGACTTTCGTCGTCCGAGTAAGACATTTCCTATGTTCATAATTCAAGTATTAAACGTCTACAATTAAATATATGTACTAAAAAACCTAAGTTAGATCATTATTATTCATCACGGGTTGACTATCGGTTTGTCGAGTCTTTTCTTGAAAACTCTCAGCTCACGTGGTGTATACATTCGACCGTTGGTGATGCTCGCTCCTCCATTTGTCCCTGAGTGCATTACACCAAAATGTCTAGCACACGGGAACAAAGGAGAAGCGACCCCACGACAACAGCTGGGATTCTTC
>NC_057811.1:11042927-11072591 GCF_018294505.1 Triticum aestivum
ATATATATATATATATATATATATATATATATATATATATATATATATATATATATATATATATATATATATAATACTATTCATCACCCAGGTTGCAGAATAAGTTATTCTTCGTCCGAGGTAATCTTACGATCGCTTCATAAATAAATTACATTTGGAATACAAATAGTTACATTTATATTGATTCACTACGTAAAATTTGGTATAAAAAAACAAAAATAAAAAGGTTATAAGACCAGAAATATCGCATTTTATGTATGTTTTTACGTTCGTAACTTTACGTAACATAAAATATTTTTTACGGCAATTATATTTTCTTACGCTTTCTTTTTACGTATGAAATAAGACAAAATTTACGAAACGTAAAAATACGGTGCATTGATGTCAAAATAGAGAGGGGGTGAAGAATAACTATTCCTCACCCAGGGTGACGAATAGCGCGACCCTATATATATATATATATATATATATATATATATATGGTGGAACTCTCCCTCACTGATTCCTCTCTGACATTTGCGACCGTCGGTGATGGTAGCTCCTCCTTTCGTTCTCGAGTGCATTACACCAAATTGTCTAGCACACGGGAATGAAGGAGAAGCTACCCCCACGACAACAGTCGGGATTCTTCGTCCTCTCATATATGGTGGAGACTCGACAGACTTACAGTCAACCCGAAATATCGTTTAATTATCTTTCTAAAAGAGGATTTGGCTAGTCTCACCTTGATGTCGGAGGGGGCGGTGACGGGGACGACGGCGGGGATGATGGAGGGGCCGGGGGCTCCTAGATTTCTGCGAAAACAAAAACCCTATAAGCTATCAACTAATCATATGCATACGCCTTGCATAGTGCTCTCCAATTTAGCATTCAAAGTAGGAGTAGTTTTCCACTTTGAGCATTTAATAAGCAAAATCAAATCACAAAATAAAGTAGTATTCAAATTAGGATGCATTCAATTATAAGCAAAACTACATCATCTCCATGCGTCCGTACATCATCAAATATTATTACTAATACACCTCGAATACTATCATACATATAGCATCGCTAGTACAGCTAGAACTGTAGCGCCCGACGGATATTGGCGCGGGTGGTGGACACCCAAAGGGACGGAACCATCACAGATCATAGCTCCAGTGAGATCCCTGAAGAACCTGCCCTCCAACGCAACCATGTAGCGACGGACGTGCTGGTCCTCCTCGCTGACACGGTGACGTACCACCTCCGCGGAGTTCGGAAGCCTCGGCACCGTCACTGGCCCACGCGACCGCCACCAAACAAGGATCGGGTCAACGACGGGCTCTCTACTCTCTTGCACATGCTATGTGGGTGAAATGATGATACCATTCCAAGTTTCAACATTTTCAGAGTTCATTTTGTAGCGATTTTCAATTTCACGGTCATTCAGCTCTGAGAATAAATTGGTAAATGACTGAAAACAGCAAATCATGTCAGAAAGTGTTGAAAATTGATGACGTCGCTTTGAATGGTGCCTACTGAACGCAAAAAAAGTCTGGAGTTGTAATAAGTTAAAAAATGTAGTGCCGGTGTAGCAGATGAGTTTTCGTCCGAAACAGGCCCTGATACTTCGAAAGAGATTGTCCAGTTTGTACACGAAGTGCATCCAGTTTTTGCCGTAACACAAGAAGTCCGGAGTTGTAATAAGTTATTAAAAATAAAAAAGAGGCGCAATGCTCGTTAATTAGCTTCAAGCCTTTCGGAATAGTGTAGACTGCACTGCACATAGCTCCATGCAGTCTAGCTTATTCCTCAAGGCTTGAAGTTAAGCAACGTGAAGGTGAGCATTGCGCCTCTTCTTCATCGTCTCTGCACTCAGGGCTTATAAACTGCTCCTAGTGCCTCTCTCTTCGCGAGGTGGGACTAAAAAACAGCTTAGTAAGAAACTCTAGTACCGCTTCATGCCACGAACCGGTACTAAAGGTGCTCGTGGGGCCACAGCCTCATTAGTACCGGTTCGTGGCACGAACCGGTGCTAAAGGTTCGCCACAAACCGGTACGAAAGAGCTCCTCCCGCCTAGCCGTTGGAACCGGCACTAATGGACACATTGAAAGCCACATCATCATTTTTCAAAGCCACATCATCATTTTTCAATGTATCATCAAATGAACTCTGAAAAGGTTGAAAGTTGGCATGGTATCATCATTTCATCCACATAGCATGTGCAAGAAAGTTGAGAGGGTCTCGGCAAAAGGTGGATGCACTTCGTCAACAAAATGGACAATCTCTTTCGAAGTATCAGGGTTTCGGACAAAAACTCATCTGTTACAAAGGGATTTCATTTTCTTGAACTTATTTGAACTCCTGACTTTTTGTGTGTTCAAAATGAACCATTCAAAGCAGAGATGAATGGCGCATATTCAACACACAAAAAGTCTGTAAAGATCGCTAACCCCAACATAAAAAAATGAGCATAGATGCGCCTATAGAGAAAATTCAACCTAAATTCATAATAAATTTCTATGAATTTCAGGGAAACTCACTATGAATTTAGGTCAAATTCCCTGTATAAGGGCATCTACTTTCATTTTGAGAGGAGCTCAACAAGGCAGAGAGGGATGGGCTTATAAACCGGTGTGAGCGCCCTTCGGTTGGCGAGGTGGGACTAAACTGGACCAACCCTTTAGTCCCGGTTTGTGGCACAAACCGGGACTAATGGTCATGGGCCAGGGGGAGGCGCATTGGTCCCAGTTCGTGCGTTGAACCGGGACAAGTGGCCCACGTGGCCCGGCCGGCCCCCTGGGCTCACGAACCGGGACTAATGCACCCCATGGGTCCCGGTTCGTGCGGAACCGGTACTAATGGGCTGGCCAGGCCTGAACGAAAGCCCTGTTTTCTACTAGTGTTGGTTGGCCGAGGTAGATGCACTGCTTTGTCTTGCTATCAAGCTTGGATCTCTCGTCCCTTGGAACATGTACAAATGCCCTGCAACCAAAGACCTTCAAGTGCTTGTATGATACCTCCTTCCCTGACCAAACTCTCTGAGGAATATCACCTGCAAGAGGAACTGAGGGAGATAGGTTAACAACATACATAGCATTTATCAATGCTTCAGCCCAAAATGAATTAGGTAAATGAGCATGAGAGAGCATAGTTGTGACCCTCTCTGTGAATCCTGTTCATTCTCTCTGCAAGACCATTGAGCTGGGGTGTCTTTGGTGGACTCTTCTCAAGCCTGATACCAAACTTTTTGCAATACCTTTCAAAAGGACCTCTGTATTCACCACCATTGTTTGATCTCACGCACTTCAATTTCCTGCCAGTTTCTCTTTCAACTTTGGCATGGAACTCCTTGAAGGCTTCAAGTGTCTGGTATTCGTGTTTCAGCACATACACAAAAACCTTTCTGGAATGGTCATCAATAAAATTCACAAAGTATAATGCTCCACCATGAGATTTTTCAGTCATTGAGCAAACATCAATGTGCATAATATCAAGAACATTTTCTGCACGATGTGGAGGGAGTGTACGAAATGCAGCCCTATGTTGTTTTCCAGCAAAACAATGTGCACGGGGTTTCAAGGATATACCTTTCAACTCAGGGAGGTACTCCATGCGAGCAAGAGCATGCATGCCCTTCTCACTCATATGCCCAAGCCTCTTGTGCCACAATTCAACCGAAGTGTCTTTTTCAGCAATGTTCAACACCTCATTGCACAACTTGGTTTTAGTCACATAGAGATTACCTTGCTTACTTCCTCGAGCCACAATCAAAGAGCCTTTGGTGAGCTTCCATTTTCCTTCACCAAAATAACTAGGATGTTTGATATCATCAAGCTTGCCCACTGACAACAAATTCAGCCTTATGTCGGGAACATGCCTCACATCATCGAGCACCAATCCGCAACCTGTGTTTGTTTCAATGCATATAGAGCCCTTGCCAACAATTGCTGACGAACCACTATTTCCCATCCTCACTTGGCCAGTAACACCACTAGTGTAAGATGTGAAATACTCCTTGTGTGATGTGATGTGGAAGGACGCACCTGAATCCACAACCCAACTCATGGCATCATCACGAACAACACTATAGGAATCTGAATCTTCAATGACTAGATAGTGCTCATCTGTTGCAGTCATGGTTGAACTGCTCTCAGCCTTTTGCTCGGTTTTCTTGGTGAGTTTCCCCTCTGCAAGCTCTCTCTTGTACTTCCTGCACTCGCTCTTTATGTGTCCCGGATTGCCACAATGAAAGCAACTAATATCTTTTCTCAGTTTTGACTTTGATCTCTCCCTGGATTTATTTTTGCCTTGCTGAAATCTTGTATTACTGTGTCCACGGTTCTCATTCTTCCCATGGGTTTCAGCCACATACGCATCAGAAGAAGAGGCATCACCCTTTTCCTTCTTTCTGGCTTCTTCATTCAGCATACTGTTCTTCACCATCTCCAAAGTCATCTTCCCATCCGGAGCTGAATTGCTAAGTGACACAACAAGCGTGTTCCAACTATCAGGCATGGAACTCAGCAGCAACAATGCTTGCACCTCATCCTCAAAGTTGATCTTCAAGGGTGAAAGTTGATTTATATGGCATTGGAAGACATTCATGTGCTCAATCACACTTGTGCCATCTCGGTACTCAAGCTTTGCAAGTCTTTTGATCACCGATGCCTTGTTCATTGATGTCTTCCTCTCATACATAGACTCCAACTTCTGCCACATCTCATAAGCATTTGTGTCATTTGCAACATGGTGGAAAATATTTTGGTTGATGTACAACCGAATCATACCTATTGCCTTTCTGTGCAACACTCTCCATTCTTCTTCCGTGACACCTGTGGGTATCTTGTCTTTCCCAATTGGCTCATACAAATCCTTGCAATAAAGGATGTCTTCCATCATGGGCTTCCATAATGAGTAATTGGAAGAATCAAGTTTTATCATGCCACTTGTAGTAGCACTTTCTTCCAAAGCCATTGTGAGCAGCACTTCCAGCAACAATCAAGCAACTGGGATTTGCAACCTTCTAAGCAACCAAGGCTCTGATACCACTCTGTTGGGAAATTAGCACACAATTGCACTTGTGGTTAACTGAAAACTGCAGCGAAAACAAGTAATCTCAGCACCACATCATGTACTAACTCAAGGATCGTTGCTTAGCACGGAAGGAAACATATGCAGCAGCATATATGGAGGCAGAAAATGTTACTCAGCAGGCAAGACACTCAGCCTAGTGTCTTGTGGTAGGAGTAAGTTTTCCTGACAGCATCAAGCATCTACAAAGAGACACCAGATTTTTACGTGTAAAACCCCTCAACTTGAGGGGAAAAATGTTGGGTAACATAGTACTTTCAAAAAAATTCCTACGCACACGCAAGCATGGTGATGCATAGCAACGAGAGGGGAGAGTGTTGTCTACGTACCATCGTAGACCGTAAGCGGAAGCGTTTTATCAACGCGGTTGATGTAGTCGTACGTCTTCACAATCCGACCGATCCAAGTACCGAACGCACGGCACCTCCGAGTTCTGCACACGTTCAGCTCGATGACATCCTCGCCTTCTCGATCCAGCAAGAGGGGCGAAGTAGTAGATGAGTTCTGGCAGCACGACGGCGTGGTGACGGTGTTGGTGAAGAACAGTCTCCGCAGGGCTTCGCCTAAGCACTACGAAAACTATGACGGAAGATAAACTAGAGGGGACGGGGTTGCCGGCACACGGCTTGGTGTTTCTTAATCTGTCTTGGGTGCTAGCCCTACCCCTCTATTTATATGTTGAGCCTTGGGGTCGAAACTTGGAGTAAAAGCCTCCACAAATTCGGTTTCACCCGAAAGGCAAGAGTCCTTCTCGGACTCCAGGGCCAGACGCCACGGTTCCCGGTGTCTGGACCCAGACGCCAGGGTGGCCCCTGGACTCCGCAAAACTTCCTTTTGCGCTTTCCAAAAACCTCGTGGGCTTTCCCCTTTGGCCCAGATAAAGTGTTCTTGTGCCCAAACATTTCGGGAAACATCCGGAACCCCTTCCGATGGATTCCGGAACCTTTCCGGAGATCAAACACTACTATCCACATATCGATCTTTACCTCCGGACCATTCCGGAGTTCCTCGTCATATCCGTGATCTCATCCAAAACTCCGAACAACATTCGGTCACCAACATACATAACTCATAGTACTATATCGTCAACGAACGTTAAGCGTGCGGACCCTACGGGTTCAAGAACTATGTAGACATGACCGAGACACCTCTCTGTTCAATAACCAATAGCGGGACCTGGATGCCCATATTGGCTCCTACATATTCTACGAAGATCATTATCGGTCAGACCGCATAACAACATACGTTGTTCCCTTTGTCATCGGTATGTTACTTGCCCGAGATTCGATTGTCGGTATCTCAATACCTAGTTCAATCTCATTACCGACAAGTCTCTTTACTCATTCTATAATACATCATCCCGCAACTAACTCATTAGCGAGATACCTCTCCGGCAATCGGAGTGACAAATCCTAATCTCGAAATACGCCAACCCAACAAGTACCTTCGGAAACACCTATAGAGCACCTTTATAATCACCCAGTTACGTTGTGACGTTTGGTAGCACACAAAGTGTTCCTCCGGTAAACGGGAGTTGCATAATCTCATAGTCATCGGAACATGTCTAAGTCATGAAGAAAGCAATAGCAACATACTAAACGATCGAGTGCTAAGCTAACGGAATGGGTCAAGTCAATCACATCATTCTCCTAATAATGTGATGCCGTTAATCAAATGACAACTCATGTCTATGGCTAGGAAACATAACCATCTTTGATCAACGAGCTAGTCAAGTAGAGGCATACTAGTGACACTCTGTTTGTCTATGTATTCACACATGTATTATGTTTCCGGTTAATACAATTCTAGCATGAATAATAAACATTTATCATGATATAAGGAAATAAATAATAACTTTATTATTGCCTCTAGGGCATATTTCCTTCAGTCTCCCACTTGCACTAATGTCAATAATCTAGATTACACAGTAATGATTCTAACACCCATGGAGCCTTGGTGCCGATCATGTTTTGCTCGTGGACGAGGCTTAGTCAATGGGTCTGCAACATTTAGATCCGTATGTATCTTGCAAATTTCTATGTCTCCCACCCGGACTAGATCCCGGATGGAGTTGAAGCGTCTCTTGATGTGCTTGGTTCTCTTCTGAAATCTGGATTCCTTCGCCAAGGCAATTGCACCAGTATTGTCACAAAAGATTTTCATTGGACCCGATGCACTAGGTATGACACCTAGATCGGATATGAACTGCTTCATCCAGACTCCTTCATTTGCTGCTTCCGAAGCAGCTATGTACTCCGCTTCACACGTAGATCCCGCCATGACGCTTTGTTTAGAACTGCACCAACTGACAGCTCCACCGTTCAATGTAAACACGTATCCGGTTTGCGATTTAGAATCGTCCGGATCAGTGTCAAAGCTTGCATCAACGTAACCATTTACGATGAGCTCTTTGTCACCTCCATAAACGAGAAACATATCCTTAGTCCTTTTTAGGTATTTCAGGATGTTCTTGACTGCTGTCCAGTGATCCACTCCTGGATTACTTTGGTACCTCCCTGCTAGACTTATAGCAAGGCACACATCAGGTCTGGTACACAGCATTGCATACATGATAGAGCCTATGGCTGAAGCATAGGGAACATCTTTCATCTTCTCTCTATCTTCTGCTGTGGTCGGGCATTGAGTCTTACTCAACTTCACACCTTGTAACACAGGTAAGAACCCTTTCTTTGCTTGATCCATTTTGAACTTCTTCAAAACTTTGTCAAGGTATGTGCTTTGTGAAAGTCCAATTAAGCGTCTTGATCTATGTCTATAGATCTTGATGCCCAATATATACGCAGCTTCACCGAGGTCTTTCATTGAAGAAACTCTTATTGAAGTATCCCTTTATGCTATCCAAAAATTCTATATCATTTCCAATCAGCAATATGTCATCCACATATAATATCAGAAATGCTACAGAGCTCCCACTCACTTTCTTGTAAATACAGGCTTCTCCAAAAGTCTGTACAAAACCAAATGCTTTGATCACCCTATCAAAGCGTTTATTCCAACTCCGAGAGGCTTGCACCAGTCCATAAATGGATCGCTGGAGCTTGCACACTTTGTTAGCTCCCTTTGGATCGACAAAACCTTCCGGTTGCATCATATACAACTCTTCTTCCAGAAATCCATTCAGGAATGCAGTTTTGACAATCATTTGCCAAATTTCATAATCATAAAATGCGGCAATTGCTAACATGATTCGGACAGACTTAAGCATCGCTACGGGTGAGAAGGTCTCATCGTAGTCAATCCCTTGAACTTGTCGAAAACCTTTTGCAACAAGTCGAGCTTTATAGACAGTAACATTACCGTCAGCATCAGTCTTCTTCTTGAAGATCCATTTATTCTCAATTGCTTGCCGATCATCGGGCAAGTCAACCAAAGTCCACACTTTGTTCTCATACATGGATCCCATCTCAGATTTCATGGCTTCAAGCCATTTCGCGGAATCTGGGCTCATCATCGCTTCCTCATAGTTCGTAGGTTTATCGTGGTCTAGTAACATGACTTCCAGTACAAGATTACCGTACCACTCTGGTGCGGATCGTGCTCTGGTTGATCTACGAAGTTCTGTAGTAACTTGATCCGAAGTTTTATGATCATCATCATTAACTTCCTCACTAATTGGTGTACGCATCACTGGAACTGATTTCTGTGATGAACTATTCTCCAATTCGGGAGAAGGTACAATTACCTCATCAAGTTTTACTTTCCTCCCACTCACTTCTTTCGAGAGAAACTCCTTCTCGAGAAAGGATCCATTCTTAGCAACGAATGTCTTGCCTTCAGATCTGTGATAGAAGGTGTACCCAAAAGTCTCCTTTGGGTATCCTATGAAGACACATTTTTCCGATTTGGGTTTGAGCTTTATCAGGATGAAACTTTTTCATATAAGCATCGCAACCCCAAACTTTAAGAAACGACAACTTTGGTTTCTTGCCAAACCACAGTTCATACGGTGTCGTCTCAAACGGATTTAGATGGTGCCCCTTTTTTACGTGAATGCAGCTGTCTCTAATGCATAACCCCAAAACTATAGTGGTAAATCGGTAAGAAACATCATAGATTGCACTATATCCAATAAAGTACGGTTATGACGTTCGGACACACCATTATGCTGTGGTGTTCCAGGTGGCACGAATTTGTGAAACTATTCCACATTGTTTTAATTGAAGACCAAACTCGTAACTCAAATATTTGTCTCCGCGATCAGATCGTAGAAACCTTATTTTCTTGTCATGATGATTTTCCACTTCACTCTGAAATTCTTTGAACTTTTCAAATGTTTCAGACTTATGTTTCATCAAGTAGATATACCCATATCTGCTCAAATCATCTGTGAAGGTCAGAAAATAACGATACCCGCTGCGAGCCTCAACACTCATCGGATCGCATACATCAGTATGTATTATTTCCAATAAGTCAGTTGCTCGCTGCATTGTTCCGGAGATCGGAGTCTTAGTCATCTTGCCCATAAGGCATGGTTCGCAAGCATCAAGTGATTCATAATCAAGTGATTCCAAAAGCCCATCAGCATGGACTTTCTTCATGCGCTTTACACCAATATGACCTAAACGGCAGTGCCACAAATAAGTTGCACTATCATTATTAAATTTGCATCTTTTGGCTTCAATATTATGAATATGTGTATCACTACGATCGAGATTCAACAAAAATAGACCACTCTTCAAGGGTGCATGACCATAAAAGATATTACTCATATAAATAGAACAACCATTATTCTCTGATTTAAATGAATAACCATCTCGCATCAAACAAGATCCAGATATAATGTTCATGCTTAACGCTGACACCAAATAACAATTATTTAGGTCTAAAACTAATCCCGAAGGTAGATGTAGAGGTAGCGGGCCGACCGCGATCACATCGATTTTGGAACCATTTCCCACGCGCATCGTCACCTCGTCCTTAGCCAATCTTCGCTTAATCCGTAGCCCCTGCTTCGAGTTGCAAATATTAGCAACAGAACCAGTATCAAATACCCAGGTGCTACTACGAGCATTAGTAAGGTACACATCAATAACATGTATATCACATATACCTTTGTTCACCTTGCCATCCTTCTTATCCGCCAAATACTTGGGGCAGTTCCGCTTCCAGTGACCAGTCTGCTTGCAGTAGAAGCACTCAGTCTCAGGCTTAGGTCCAGACTTGGGTTTCTTCTCCTGAACAGCAACTTGCTTGCCGTTCTTCTTGAAGTTCCCCTTCTTCCCTTTGCCGTTTTCTTGAAACTAGTGGTCTCATCAACCATCAACACTTGATGTTTTTCTTGATTTCTACCTTCGTCGATTTCAGCATCACGAAGAGCTTGGGAATTGTTTCCGTTATCCCTTGTATATTATAGTTCATCACGAAGTTCTACTAACTTGGTGATGGTGACTAGAGAATTCTGCCAATCACTATCTTATCTGGAAGATCAACTCCCACTTGATTCAAGCGATTGTAGTACCCAGACAATCTGAGCACATGCTTACTGCTTGAGCTATTCTCCTCCATCTTTTAGCTATAGAACTTGTTGGAGACTTCATATCTCTCAACTCGGGTATTTGCTTGAAATATTAACTTCAACACCTGGAACATCACATATGGTCCATGACGTTCAAAACATCTTTGAAGTCCCGATTCTAAGCCGTTAAGCATGGTGCACTAAACTATCAAGTAGTCATCATATTGAGCTAGCCAAACGTTCATAACGTCTGCGTCTGCTCCTGCAATAGGTCTGTCACCTAGCGGTGCATCAGGGACATAATTCTTCTATGCAGCAATGAGGATAATCCACAGATCATGGATCCAATCCGCATCATTGCTACTAACATCTTTGAACATAATTTTTCTCTAGGAACATATCAAAAATAAACACAGGGAAGCAACAACGCGAGCTATTGATCTACAACATAATATGCAAAATACTATCAGGACTAAGTTCATGATAAATTTAAGTTCAATTAATCATATTACTTCAGAACTCCCACTTAGATAGACATCCCTCTAATCCTCTAAGTGATCACGTGAGCCATATCAACTAAACCATGTCCGATCATCACGTGAGATGGAATAGTTTCAACGGTGAACATCACTATGTTGATCATATCTACTATATGATTCACGCTCGACCTTTCGGTCTCCGTGTTCCGAGGCCATATCTGTTATATGCTAGGCTCGTCAAGCTTAACCTGAGTATTCCGCGTGTGCAACTGTTTTGCACCCGCTGTATTTGAACGTACAGCCTATCACACCCGATCATCACGTGGTGTCTCAGCACGAAGAACTTTCGCAACGGTGCATACTTAGGGAGAACACTTATACTTTGATAATTTAGTGAGGGATCATCTTATAATGCTACCGTCAATCAAAGCAAGACAAGATGCACAAAAGATAAACATCACATGCAATCAATATAAGTGATATGATATGGCCATCATCATCTTGTGCTTGTGATCTCCATCTCCGAAGCACCGTCATGATCACCATCGTCACCGGCGTGAAACCTTGATCTCCATCGTAGTATCGTTGTCGTCTCGCCAACTATTGCTTCTACGACTATCGCTACCGCTTCGTGTTAAAGTAAAGCAATTACAGGGCGATTGCATTGCATACAATAAAGCGACAACCATATGGCTCCTGCCAGTTGCCGATAACTCGGTTACAAAACATGATCATCTCATACAATAAAATTTAGCATCGTGTCTTGACCATATCACATCACAACATGCCCTGCAAAAACAAGTTAGACGTCCTCTACTTTGTTGTTGCAAGTTTTACGTGGCTGCTACGGGCTTAGCAAGAACCGTTCTCACCTACGCATCAAAACCACAATGATAGTTTGTCAAGTTGGTGCTGTTTTAACCTTCGCAAGGACCGGGCGTAGCCACACTCAGTTCAACTAAAGTTGGAGAAACTGACACCCGCCAGCCACCTCTATGCAAAGCACGTCGGAAGAACCAGTCTCGCGTAAGCGTACGCGTAATGTCGGTCCGGGCCGCTTCATCCAACAATACCGCCGAACCAAAGTATGACATGCTGGTAAGCAGTATGACTTATATCGCCCACAACTCACTTGTGTTCTACTCATGCATATAACATCTACGCATAAAACCAGGCTCGGATGCCACTGTTGGGGAACGTAGTAATTTCAAAAAATTTCCTACACACATGCAAGATCATGGTGATGCATAGCAACGAGAGGGGAGAGTGTTGTCTACGTACCCTCGTGGACCGTAAGCGGAAGCGTTTTATCAACGCGGTTGATGTAGTCGTACGTCTTCACGATCCGACCGATCCAAGTAACGAACGCATGGCACCTCCGAGTTCTGCACACGTTCAGCTCGATGACGTCCTCGCCTTCTCGATCCAGCAAGAGGGGCGAAGTAGTAGATGAGTTCCGGCAACACGACGGCGTGGTGACGGTGTTGGTGAAGAACAATCTCCGCAGGGCTTCGCCTAAGCACTACGAAAATTATGACGGAGGATAAACTAGAGGGGACGGGGTTGCCGGCACACGGCTTGGTGTTTCTTAATCTGTCTTGGGTGCTAACCCTACCCCTCTATTTATATGTTGAGCCTTGGGGTCGAAACTTGGAGTAAAAGCCTCCACAAAGTCGGTTTCACCCGAAAGGCAAGAGTCCTTCTCGGACTCCAGGGCTAGATGTCAGGGTTCCCGGCGTCTGGACCCAGACGCCAGGGACCCTGGCGTCTGGCCCCTGGACTCCGCGAAACTTCCTTTTGCGCTTTCCAAAAACCTCGTGGGCTTTCCCCTTTGGCCCAGATAAAGTGTTCTTGTGCCCAAACATTTCGGGAAACATCCGGAACCCCTTTCGATGGATTCCGGAACCTTTCCGGAGATCAAACACTACTATCCACATATCAATCTTTACTTCCGGACCATTCCGGAGTTCCTCATCATATCCGTGATCTCATCCAAAACTCTGAACAACATTCGGTCACCAACATACATAACTCATAGTACTATATCGTCAACGAACGTTAAGCGTGTGGACCCTACGGGTTTGAGAACTATGTAGACATGACCGAGACACCTCTCTGCTCAATAACCAATAGCGGGACCTGGATGCCCATATTGGCTCCTACATATTCTACGAAGATCTTTATCGGTCAGACCGCATAACAACATACGTTGTTCCCTTTGTCATCGGTATGTTACTTGCCCGAGATTCGATCGTCGGTATCTCAATACCTAGTTCAATCTCGTTACCGGCAAGTCTCTTTACTCGTTTTGTAATACATCATCCCGCAACTAACTCATTAGTTGCAATGCTTGCAATGCTTATAGTGATGTGCATTACCGAGTGGGCCCAGAGATACCTCTCCGACAATCGGAGTGACAAATCCTAATCTCCAAATACGCCAACCCAACAAGTACCTTCGAGAACACCTGTAGAGCACCTTTATAATCACCCAGTTACGTTGTGACGTTTGGTAGCACACAAAGTGTTCCTCCGGTAAACGGGAGTTGCATAATCTCATAGTCATAGGAACATGTATAAGTCATGAAGAAAGCAATAGCAACATACTAAACGATCGAGTGCTAAGCTAACGGAATGGGTCAAGTCAATCACATCATTCTCCTAATGATGTGATCCCGTTAATCAAATGACAACTCATGTCTATGGCTAGGAAACATAACCATCTTTGATCAACGAGCTAGTCAAGTAGAGGCATACTAGTGACACTCTGTTTGTCTATGTATTCACACAAGTATTATGTTTCCGGTTAATACAATTCTAGCATGAATAATAAACATTTATCATGATATAAGGAAATAAATAATAACTTTATTATTGCCTCTAGGGCATATTTCCTTCAAAAAAACCACGGGCCGAAGCCACCCAAATTTTCTTCCACTATTATCTAATGCGGGATACAACAAGTTCTTCTCTAGACAACACTAGAGGATCTCATACATCAAGATTTTTGAATCTTGGATGAACACAACAAGATTTGGGGCTCAAGAACTAGGGATTGGAATAATCTCACCAAAGATGGTGGAACCGAAGCTTGAATGAGACAAGGTAGTGGATCTGGACCATCACAACCTTGGGAAGGAGCTCCCTTTTCTTCTTCCTTCAATCTTCCTCTTCTTCCCTTGCTCTCTTGGTTTTCTCTCTTCTTCTCTCTTGAAGGATGAACTGATTTTCGTCACACTTGGTGGTGGCTGCTGGATAGAGGGTAAAGCATCCCCATCCACACATGTGCAAAGTCCAAAATGACCCTAGGTCATAACCCTAATGGGTAGTGGGCTTATGCACCTCTTTGGGCTGCCTAAAAGGCCTTTAAATGGTCATCTCCTAACAGCCCACATGAGGAGGATATCCCAACAACCTCTAGTGTTCTTTGTACTGCCATAGTTGATGAATAGATTGGAAATTTATCCCGAAAAATATGAAAAAAAACAGCTGTTCACATGCAAAAACAACAATAACCCCTACATTTTAGTTTACAAAGTAGTAATTTGCAAAACCCAGTTATGTGAGTGGAACCTGATCGATTGGTTCCGGCCTGTCCTGCTGATTAATTTTGGACAAAAGGATAAACCATTGCCACACTGGTCGCTGCATTATTGTAGCTTTGTTGCTTACAAGTTTGATTAGAGGAGATTGTCCTGCACAGAGATGGTCACGCACAACCCGAGAGCCAACAATCAACACATATATGTACACAATTGTATGTAGACCAAGTGTGTGCAGTAATCTTAATAATATATGATCCTTTACTTCATGGGAAATGATATGGTTCAGTCGGTGGATTATCACGCTCACGCCTGCCGCCTAGGTAACGCACCATGCGTCCCACGTGACGTGGTGGACCTGGATCCCCACAATTTCTCCATATCTACAATAAGTCCTCTGTTGCCAAAAAAAGAAAAAAAATTGTAACAGGACCTCTGTTGCAAAAATAATTAAATTGCAGCAAGGCCTCTGATGAAAAAAAAAACTATAACAAAACCTCTATTGCAAAAAAGTTGCAACATGAACTCCCTTACAAAAAAAGTTCATGTTGCAGTAATTTTTTGCAACACGGGTTTTGTTGTAGAAATTTTTCCAAAACATAGGCCAAGTTGCAGTTTTTCTGCAACAAATGCCTTGTTATAGTTTTTTTTTTGCAATGGAGGTAATGTTGCAACTTTTTTTTCCAATAGAAGCCTTATTGCAGTTTTTTTTTTTGCAATAGATGCCTTATTATGTTTTTTGCAACAGATGCCTCAACGGCCGGTGGAGGAGGTGGAGACCCTCTAGACCAACTCCACCGACCTTGGCAGCTTCACCATTGATCATGGCTCTGCCTTCCGTCTCAACCTCCAGTGTGCCGCCCAACTCGACACTAAGGCCTCGACCCGCTAGACGTCACTATTGCTAAGGAGGCCAATGTAGGCCTTAACTGCAGCACTAGCGGTGGCATGGAGGGCCGGGGTGCGCTTAGCCCCTTTGGCCTACTCGTGCTCGCCAACGCCAGACACCATGGTGGTGACACAGAGTGTACTGTCGTCTACTTCTACATCACTAGATTCTCGGCGGCGTCTTGCACATGCAATTTTGCGATGATGCTACACAATCATCCCACGCCAACGACATCGTCCAGAGGGTCGTTGGCAATGTCATGCCAATGCTTGATGACGAGGAGCTATCCATTAGAGTTTTGTGGACCACTCCATTGTCGAGAGCTTCGCGGTGGGTGTGAGGTTGACTGTGACGTCAAGGGTGTACCTGACCGACGCCATGCATCTACGCCAATGCCGGCGTGTACCCCTTCAACAATGCCACCAGAGCCAGGGCCATTGCCACCAGCCTCGTCGTTCACGAGATGGACTCCTCCTAAAACCAGGCCTACACAACTTCAATGTAAAAAGAAAATCAAAATTCTATAGGATTTTATTAAAGGTGGTAGAACAATGTACACGTGTTTCTCGACCATGAACTGAAATGTCGCTCTTATAGCCTCTACATATTGCAATGAGTAAAATTCATCTATGGTACCTAAACTTGCGTGGCGAGCTTACTTTGGTCACTGTACATAAGAAGTTTGTCAATACGGTCACTATGTACAGATTGAGGAGATTATCCGGTCACTGACTTTCCGTATAGCTTCGTATTTTATCTGAGTTGGCCGGTCAAACATGCTGTGTGCCAGCGTTCTCTTCATGTGGGTCCGACCTGTCAGTGAATGTAGGAAAGAAACAAAGGAGAGACTAAAATTACGGATGTGGGGGGATTCAAACCGGAGACTTTGGCAACTCGATTGCGATAGCCAATTGAGCACACGATGTTTCGTGCAATGATTCGGAGCCACATTATTTTACCTAACAGATTTGCTATTTCACATCTAGATATGAAATAGTTATCTCACATCTAACTGCTCAACCACACGATGTAAAACGTCAAGATTCGTGCGCTCTTTGTCGTGTTGCTCGTTGTTGTTGTCGCTACCTCGCTCGATCACGCTCTGGGAAACATGTTGGGCTGTGTTCGGGTTAAGTTGCCCAGTGATGGGCTTTAGCTGGGCTAAGTTGTCTTTTGATATGTTTTATGGGCTGTAATTTTTCTTTTGGTGATCGGAGGTGAAAAGAGGAGCGGTTGGACATGCCCCTGTGCACGGCCACTCATATTTTTTTTGCTTCTTTTGGAGTGCGTTGTCTGAGGGGCTGAGCTGACAGGACCGCATTTTGTCTCGTTGATTTTGCTGGTGCGGGCCTCATGTTGTGGTTTTTTTTTGTCATTTTGTTTTTTTATTAAAGTCCATGCACGGTGAAGTTAATGGATAAAACGTGTGCCAACCAATAATTTTCTATGTTTATGTTATTTTATTGTCCCTTTGTTTTTTAGAATTCATGAACTTTTTAAAATATTATGAATTTTGTTGTTGTTGTTGTTGCAAGTGCAAGTGTTGTCCATGCCCCGCAACTACATGTTTTTTAACATAGATGTAAAATTTGGTCGGGAAGTGTTACAATCGTGACTGCACTTGCATGTTTTTAACATGATTTTATGACTTCGTGATTCAGATTTGCTAATTCACATCTAGATGAGAATTACTTATCTCACATATAACTGCAAAGACGTTTGATGAAAAAACTTATGGATTCATGTTCTTTTGAAGCGTACGATCTCGCAAAGTTTTTTTCCTGTTACGTGCTTTGTCCTCCCGTTTCATACTACGCTACAGTATGCAGTTTCTTTCTTTCTTTTGAGACAAGCTACTCTAGGCTGCTGCGCTCGACTCTGATGGGTTGTGGTCTTTTTCTCATGTCTTTTTATAGCCTATAGTATTTTTCTGTTTCTTCTATATGGGCCGCTGCGTTCCCATTTTTTATTGTTTTCGCTTTTTTGTTTTTGTTTTTTGTTTATTATTTGTTTTAAATTATGAACTGTTTTATATACATGATTTTTATCTTTTATTTATATTTTTCAAGTTTCTTTTTTTAAATTTATGATTTTTTCACTTAGACATCTGTTTGCTTTAAATGTCATACAAATCTTGAGCGAGGGTTGTTCCGCCGCATGGGTTTCATGTCACACCGTGCGTGGTGACTACTTGTCGACCTTGCTCATGTGTGCGTCTTTTGTTAGGACGTTCTCATGGCGCTATCTGGGGCCCGTTTTAGATTGGTTTGTTAATTCTCATCTAGATAAGAATTAACAATGTCTCATCTAACTTATATATCATTAGCTATAATTGCTTCTAAGTCGTGCTGGTTGTCATTGTGTCGTGTTTCCTGTTCGTCCCTCATGAAGCTGTGAAGCCCAATATGACTTTTTTAGTGGGCCATTTTTATGTTTGTATATTGGGTTTTTTTTGTGGAGGGGGAAAACCGTTTCAGTTGTTTCTGAATAACTTCTTTCAAAAGGATTTCTGCTTGCTCGGTGAGTGTCTGGCTAGAAGATATAATTCCTAAAATTGAGGTTTAATATTTTTTTTATATGTTTACGTAACTCATCCAAAAATTTATTTACCTGTTTGACTTCTAACGAATCAAGATATCCTCTTATTTCGGTATAAATAGTAGCTATCTGCTCTTGCCTTGCCACGTCTTTTTATTGCTTGATTTTAATTTTGGTTTGGTTGTGTAGTTAAAGGACAATTTAACTTGATCTATTTTCTTTTGGTTTTTGTAATCTCACCTAGATGGGATTTAGTGATGTCTCACTCTAGGTCTATAGCCTTCCAACTTTAATGTTCGCACAAACTTGATTATGCGCACATGTGTCAGCTCGTTCTCTTTTGCGGTGCTTCCTCTTGTCCAGTTTTTTGTTTCGTGCCAGCTTTTTATCACGTTTCTTTTCACGTGGGAACATATATGCCGTCAATTGGGGAGCACAATCCATTTCATTTTCTTTGTTCATTTTCACTATGTGTTTTTGTGTCCTGGAGGAGAATTTGTAGAGTCCACCCTTGACTCACAAATTAACTCGTAGTTGTTCTAGTTGTAAGTTAACCCTCGACTCATAACTGGAGATGTGTTATGTTTTTCATCCCAGTTGCTAGTCTACGTTCGACTTGCAAGTGGCCTTGTAGTTTGTTATTGTCCTATTTGCATGTACACCCTCGACTAACTAGGCCCGTAGTTTGTTTCATCCAAGTTGCAAGTTCATCCTAGACTCGCAACTGGGATCGTAGTTGCATAGTTATCGCCAGTTGCCAGTCCACTCTCGACAAACAACTGGGCCCATATTTTTTTTGTTATCGTAGCTGCAAGTCCACCCTCAACCCATGACGCGTGTTGGAATTTTGCGTAGTTGTCCCATTTGTAAGTTCACCCTCGAATCGCAACTCATATCGTAGTTTTATGTAGTTGTCCCGGTTACAAGTCCATGCTCGACTCGCAATTAGGCACATAGTTTGTGTCATCTCAGTTGCAAGTCCACCCTTGACTCGCAACTCGGCCCGTGCTTTGTTTTTCATCCTAGTTGAATGTTCACCCTTGACTTGCAACTGGGCCCATAGTTTGTGTCATCACAGTTGTAAGTCGACCCTTGACTTGCAACTAGGCTCGTAGTTTTGTAGTTGTCCCAGTTGAAGGTTCACTGTCAACTCGCAAACCGGGCTCGTAGTTGTCCTAGTTGCAAGCCTAGACCCTGTATTTTTTTCATCACAAATACATGTCCACCCTTGACTTGCAACTGGGTCCATAATTTTTTTCCTCTCGGTTGCAAGTCGACCCTTGACTCGCAACTGGGGGTGGTAGGAGCCCCAGTTGCAAGCCTACCCTTGACTCACAAATGGGCTCGTAGTTGCCCCAGTTGTAAGTCCATCCTCAACTCGCAACTGATATGTGTTTTGTTTTCATCCCAGTTGCAAGTCCACTCTCGACTCGCAATTGGGATTCTAGTTTGTTATTGTCTCAGTTACAAGTCCAACATCAACTCGTAAATGGTATCGTAGTGTGAGTTCGCCCTTGACTAGCAACTAGGCCTTGACTCGCAAATCCACTCTTGACTCGCAACTGGCTTGTAGTTTTGTAGTGGTTCCAGTTACAGGTCTACCCTTGACTTGCAACTCGCCCATAGTTTTGTTGTTGTTCCAGTTGCAAGTCCGACCTCGACTTGCAACTCGTATCATAGTTTTGTGTAGTTTTCCCTGTTGCACCCTTGACTGCTAACTCATATTCAAGTTTGTGTAGTTGTCTCAGTTGCAAGTCAACCCTCAAGTCGCAACTATGCCGGTAGTTTGTTTCATCCCACTTGCAAGCCC
The DNA here is from genome assembly GCF_018294505.1 of Triticum aestivum. Taxonomy (NCBI): domain Eukaryota; kingdom Viridiplantae; phylum Streptophyta; class Magnoliopsida; order Poales; family Poaceae; genus Triticum; species Triticum aestivum. Next base: position 11,062,717 of record NC_057811.1, read on the forward strand.
GACATTGACTCGCAGCCCGACATGTGTTTTATTTTTCATCCTAGTTGCAGGTCCACTGTTAACTCCAACTGGGCTCGTAGTTTTTTCCATCCTAGTTGCAAGTCAAGGCTTGAATTGCGACGGGGCTCTTAGTTTTATAGTTCTTCTAGTTGCCTGTCCCCCCTTAACTCGCAATTGGGTTCGTAGTTGTCCCAGTTGCAAGCCCATCATCTACTCGCAACTGGAGCATGTGTTATTTTGCTCATAGTTTACAAGTCCACTCTTGACTCGCAACTAGGCTTGTAGTTTGTTTCGTCACAGTTGCATGTCGACTCTTGACTCGCAATTAGTCTTGTAGTTTCTTAGTTGTCTTAGTTGCAAGTCCATCCTCGACTCACAATTAGGCACATACTTTGTCTCATCTCAGTTGCAAGTCCACCCTTGACTCGCAACTTGGCATGTGCTTTGTTTTTTATCCTAGTTGAGAATGTTCACCATTGACTAGAAACTGGTCTCGTAGTTTGTTTCGTCGCAGTTGCAAGTCGACCCTTGAGTCGCAACTATGCTCGTAGTTTTGTAGTTCACTGTCAACTCACAAACCGGGCTCGTAGTAGTTCTAGTTGCACGCCAACTCTCGACTCGCAAATAGACACTGTGTTTTTTTCATCACAGATACAATGTCCACCCTTGACTTGCAACTGGGTCCATAATTTTTTTCTTCTCGGTTGCAAGTCGACCCTTGATTCGCAACTAGGAGTGGTAGGTGCCCCAGTTGCAAGTGCACCATCTACTCGCAATTGGGCTTGTAGTAGTGTAGTTGCCCCAGTTGCAAGTGCACCCTCGACTCGCAACTAGGAATTGTAGTAGTATAGTTGCCCCAGTTGCATGTCCATCCTCGACTCGCAACTAAGGATTTGTAGTTGTAATTGTCCAAGTTGCAAGTCCACCACCGACTCACAAGTGGGCTCTTTTGTACTTTTGTAGTCGCCCCACTTGCAAATCGACCATCCACTCGCAACTCGGGGTCGTAGTTTTTGTAATCACCCCAGTAGCAAGACCACCATCGACTCGCAACTTGGTAACCGCCCTAATTGCAAGTCCACCATCGACTCGCAACTCGAGGGCTGTTTTTTCTTCTTTGTCTCCTGCCACTTGCAAATCGGCCCTCGACTCGCAACTAGGAGGGGGTTTCTGTGTACTTCTTCAGTCGCCCCAGTTGCAAGTCTACCATCGACTCGCAACTCGGGACCCGTAGATTGCATTTGGCCCAGTTGCAAGTCCACCCTCGACTCACAACTCGGGTTGTAGTTCTTTTTGAGTTTATTGCAAGCACCCCCTTGACTTGTAGTTGTGGTTCTTTTGTCAAGTTTTGTATTCGCCATAGTTGCAAGTCCATCATCGACTCGCAACTCGCCCCGTAGTTTCTAATTGCCCAGTTGCAAGTCCACCATCGACTCGCAACTCGGGGAGGGGGCGTGTAGTTCTTTGTGTTTTTGTGCCAGTTGCAAGCAACCCCCTAGACTTGCAACTGTGGGTCTTTGTCTAGTTTTTGTATTTGTCCAGTTGCAAGTCCACCATCGACTCATAACTCGAGGGTTGTTTTTGTTCCTTTTGTCTTATGCCACTTGCAAATCGCCCCTCGACATGAAACTAGCGGGTTTTTCCATGTACTTTTGTAGTCGGCCCAGTTGCAAGTTTACCATTGACTCGCAACTGGGGGGCGTAGTTTGGTAAGCACCCCAGTTGCAAGTCCACCATCGGCTCGCAAATCGGTACCCGCTCTAGTTGCAAGTCCACCATTGACTCGCAACTCGAGAGTTGTTTTTTGTGCCTTGTCTCATGAAACTTGCAAATCGGCTCTCGACTCGGAACTAGGGGGTCCGTGTACTTTTGTAGTCGCCCCAGTTGCAAGTCTACCATCGACTCGCAACTTGGAACCCGTAGATTTTCATTCGGCCCAGTTGCAAGTCCACCATCACTCGCAACTCGGGCCATAGTTCTTTTTGTTCTTTTTGTCTCATGCCACTTGCAAATGGCCCATCGACTCGGAACTAGCGGGTTTTTCCGTGTACTTTTGTAGTCGGCCCAATTGCAACTACACCCAGTTGCAAGTGGGGCCGTAGTTTTGTAATTGCCCCAGTTGCAAATCGCCCCTCGACTCGCAACTTGGAACCATAGTTTTTGTAATCACCTCAGTTGTAAGTCCACTATGGACTCGCAACTCGATACTCGCCCTAGTTGCAAGTCCTCCATCGACTCACAACTCGATATCCGTCCTAGTTGCAAGTCTACCTTTGACTCCCAACTTGGAATATTTTTAGCTATATTTGCCCTAGTTGCATGTCAACCACTGACTCACAATTGGGGCCTTTTTTCGTAGTTGTAGGTGACCCAATTGCAAGTGCATACTCGACTCGCAACTGGGGCTTGTAGTAGTGTAGTTTCCCCAGTTGCGTATCCACCCTTGACTCGCAACTACGGCTTTTTTGTAGTTGTAGTTGCTCCAGTTGCAAGTCCACCCTTGACTCGTAACTCGGGCTTTTGTAGTTTTAGTTGCCCTAGTTACAAGTCTAACATTGACTTGCAGCTAGGACACTCTATTTGTAGTTGCTCCAGTTGCAAGTCCACCCTTGACTCGCAACTTGGGCTTTTGTAGTCGTAATTGCCCCAGTTGCAAGTCACCCTTCACTCGCAACTAGGGGCTTTTTTGAAGTTGTTGCCCCAATTGCAAGTCCACCCTTGACTCGCAAACTGGGTCTTGTAGTAGTGTAGTTGCCCCAGTAACATGGTCACCCTAGACTCGCAACTGGGGCTTCAAGTTGAAATTGCACCAATTGCTAGTCATCCCTCGGCTCACAACAGGGCCTTTGTAGTTGTATATAGGCGCCCAAGTTGCAAGTCCCCAATCGACTTGCAACTAGCCTTTGTATTTGTAGTTGCCCCGATTGCAAGTGCACCCTCGAATCGAAACTGCGCTTGTAGTAGTGTAGTTGCCCCAGTTGCATGTCCATCCTTGACTCACAACAGTGCCTTTGTAGGGAGTCCCAATTGCTAGTCCAACCCCGACTAGCAATCGAGCATGTAAGCAAATCCACGCTCAATTCGCAATTGGGCCTGTAACTATTATTTTGCCGTCCCAGTCGCAACTTCAAGCCCCAACTTTGTCCTAGTTTGTTTTTTCATCCCAATTGTAGCATAACACTTTTTGTTTTGTTATGTGTTTTTGTGGGCCCAACCCATTTTTTCAAAATGCAGCCGAGTCTGGGGGACCCAACTTTTAGAGTGTTATGTTTTTTCAAAAAAAAGCCAGCAATTTACATGTTTTTTTAATCCCCGACACGTTGATTTTATTTCTTAACCTATTTTTTGAAATGTCATTGTGGTATACAAAATGGGACCCACCATTTTTTGAGTCACATCTTTTTGTATAAGCGTTTTTTAGAAACAACTTGACATTTTTTTAGGAACATATAAGGCTAGTTGGAGGGCAGAGACGTGGTGAAAAGTCCCAGGGCGATGACCATGTAGGTATGCATTTTTTGATGCTTCCGTTCGGGGGAAAGCTTGCTACCGGTTTTTGTGTGTTATATAATAAAATGCTACACTCATAGGAACATAAGTTTAGTGTGTTTAAATAATGGTAACTACTAACTCGTCTGCTTGTTTTTTATGCTTTTTGGCCACATGTTTTACAATTCGCGATTGTTGGGAATTGTAATAGGTTTAAATTTTGTTATCAGCTACCTATACGTAGAAGTATTTTATATTTGTTTGTTTAATGATGCCATATTTATTTGTGGATTTAGACGCCATGAACCATTACTAGTGATGCTATGTACCCAGTTCTTTTGATCTGCATTTTTGTTACCTATGTCACAAATAAGTTATTTTTGTTTAGATTTTCATTTGATACACGACTCGTCAAATGATCGGGTTAATTTAGGCAGTAAGCGGTCTCAATGTTTGTACCAATTTTGTAGAACAAATACATTTGAACTAACTGGGAGTAGGTAACTCTAGTCATTCTTCACTTCTGATGGAGTCGTAACAGTGGCAATCATGCATTTGAGCCATACATGCGTGTAGAGTAAACCCGTTCAAAACTTATAGCCTTATATGACTAGTACAAAATAGTAGAGAGCCGACGAAGTCTTTGTTTGAGAGTTTGAATTTGACGATAGTCCAGCTTTTGTTTATCACTTTCATACCACGTGCTCAGATTTTTTGTTTGGTCAACTCCTATAATACAATTTATTTTTTTCTATGTCATGCATCATTCCAGATAATGATTCTCTACAAGTATATTTTTGTTCTGTTAAATGGGACAACCGGTTTCACTCTAGCGCTACGTTTTGTTCATTTTGTTAAACGGGACATTTTTCTTCAAGACATTGAGTATGAAGGAAAACATGTGAATGTCAATCTAATTGATAACTTGTTGTTTGAGGGATTGAACACACTGGTAATAATTTTCGAAGGTGTTTTTATTCCCAAGTAAAAATTAAGAGCAGTTTTTTTGTGTAACCCACCTTTATTTTTTTTCTTTCTTTTTCAACTTGCTGTAGTTCAGTAGGAGTAATGAGAGAAAAGATGGAAGTAGGACCATTCGGAAGCGAACAAAGAAGGTACCTTCTCCTGTACTTATTTTCTTGTTTTTCAGTCGCAAAACTATAAACATTTGTTTTTATTTTTTTGCCTTTTGCGCCCGCTTTTTTCTCATTGCTTTTCTTTTCATTAATCATTTTCTCCCTTTTTTTTGTTGCACTACAGCGATCAAGAGTCCAGACAGAAACAAGCAGAGACAGACCGAATCAAACAAGAGCAACAAAAAACAACTAAAACTAGTCAGGCCCAGCAACAACTACAAGGCCCAGCAGCAACGACAGGGCTTTATCTTGATACGGAAGGTGTCCATGAGCGGACGTTGCTGGACAAGACAACAACGTGCTGTTTCTCCAGAAAAAGAGACAACAACGTGTTGTTTCTCCAGAAAAAGAGACAACAACGTGTTGGGCTGAACAAAAAAAGACAAACTATAGGTGGTCCACAAATAGTTGTGTTGTCATCTTAGATGTGAGATAATATCTCACATCTAGATGAAATATAGACAGACCCTTTACCTAAATTCTAAAAACATTATTTTATAGATAAACACGCAGCACATATTGTGCACACTCACATTACGCACTAGCACCGGTGTGCGCAGCACACAGCCGCACACACATTGCAGCCGTCTCCACGCCCAAGTCCCTGCAGTGCCTCGCCATCCGAGCCCTGGTACCATGTCTTTCTCGTGGTCATCGTGACCATGTATCTCCCGGCCTTCAGCGTCTGCTTCACACGCAGCCTGCCGCCATTTGGCGCTCTCGTGCAACTTCTCACCGTTCAACATGCACGTATAGACACAGCTCAGTACGCAGGCACAGCAAGCAGCCGTCGTCTGACATGGCTAGCGTGAGTGGACGGTACCGAGGTGTACGTCATGATGCCCGCCATCTAGGACAGGGTCTCACGAGCAGTCGCCACGTCGCAATACTGATCGATGTCGGCGGATGCCTCGGACGCGCTTCCACAAGGCGGTGCAACGCATACCAACTCTGTCTGCGCGACATGGCCACATGGACGACAACAGCGACCCCCACACTGGTCGCTCTCCTCGCCGTGCGCGCGCTCCTTGCTGGCGCGGCTGCCGGAGCACGACCCGGCTGCCTCTGATATTTCAGGCGTGCATGCTGTGCGCTATGCTGCTAGCGAGTGTCTGTGCATGCGTGTTGTGTGCAAGGTGTGCATGCGTTCATAATTGCCGGGCACCGTCTCATGCATGAATGGCGGGTCGGATCAATGTGGCTTTATTACTCAAGTGTAGCTAGGAATCTCGTTCGAGATGGACTAAAGGATACAATCAGGTGGCACAGTCCACCACACATTGCAAATCTCATCACCTAATCCTACTTTAGCTAACTTATCCGCGGCTCCATTAGCTTCTCGCTTGGTCCACGTGACCTTTACCTGCACGAACTGCGTTAGCAGATGCTTGATCTCCTGAATGCATGGCCCCAAGCTAGAGAGATCTTCTTTCCTTCTGTTGATCGCCGCCACCACTGCCCTGTTATCAAGTTCAATGTGTAGATTCTACACTTGCGCTTCCCTAGCAAGGGAGATAGCTCGTCGACATGTATCCCCTTCCACTCCTCCACAAGCCTTACTACCTGGTTCACTATGTCATGTGGATCCTCGATCCGTTTGCCATCCCTCGCCTCATTTCGAGCTAGCCAAAGGGCATAGATCGATTGGATCATCACAGCTCGCTCCTCCCCTCCTGCCTACACGAACCAATCGAGAAGCCACCGAGCAACTGCACTATGAGAATCAAACTGACACGGTGGGATCGCCACCGAAATTCCCTTTTCTGACTGCAGCTTTTTCCAAAAGAGAACCGAATGAGGGCATCCCCAAAACCTGTGATAGATCGTCTCATCACGTCCACAAGCAGAGCAAAACACACCCACTTTTATGCTTCTTCGCTGTAACTCATGTCCAACAGCAAGCCCATTCCGCAACAACCGCCACATATGGATCTTTGCTTTGCCCGGGGCTGAGGTATCCCACATTGCCATCCAGCATTTGTGTCGATGAACCGAAGAAGATGACTCATGTCTGCCCGTCCTTCCATGATTCATCGTCACTCGAAGATGATACGCTGACCTCACCGTGAAGTATCCATCTTTGGTGAAGTTCCAAGCTAGATAATCATCAGTACCGGGACCCCCAACGGTAATCTGTTTTATATCAGTCGCATCATCCTGAGAGAACATCGAATCCACTATTTGCTCATTCCACCTTGTGCCCGAGTTATCTAGCAAGTGGCTCACCTTTGTGACTCCCGGGACATACTCGGCACCCAGTGGTGTCAAGCTGCCACTCCTCGGAATCCACTGATCATGGTGTATATTTATGTTGGAGCCGTCTCCAACTCGCCACACCAAGCCGGCTCTGAGGAGATTTCTCCCATGAAGAATATACTTCGAAAAGTGTAGGAGCCACCATCTGGACATGTTGCATTCATGATTCCCCCTTCACTATAATATCTTGCTTTTAGGATGCGCGCACATAGAGAAGAGGGAACTCTCAACAGCCGCCATGCTTGTTTAGCCAATAATGCTTGGTTGGAAGCCTCGGGATCTCTGAACCCCATGCCACCATCACGCTTCGCTGCACACATTTTGTCCCAGGCTATCCAATGCACTTTGCGTTCACCATTTACCACCCCCACCGGAATTTTGAGGAGATAGATGTCAAGTTCCGGCACATCTTCTTTGTGAGGTGAAAACAGCTCATGGTAAACGCTGGAGTGGCTTGCAGCCCGGATTTTACAAGAACTTCTCGTGCTTTCTTTGACAGCCCTTGCCCCTTCCATCCAGTAACTTTTTTCTTCGAGCTCTCTGTCACATATTTGAACGTTCCATCTTTTGCCCTTCCAACCACTGTCGGGAGCCCCAAATACCTCTCACTTAACGCCTCAGATTCAATACCAACAGTCTCTTTGAGAGAATTCTTCAATTCCTGATGGCACCCCTTACCAAAAAATATTGAAGATTTCTGAAGGTTAACCTTTTGCCCCGACGCATCTTCGAATCTACCCAGGATATTCTTCAATGCCGGGAAGTTATCAATAGAGCCCTGAAGAAAAATGATGCTATTATCTGCAAACAGAAGGTGTGTCACCTGCGGGCCAGTGCCTCCAAATGACACACCTTTGATAAGCTTTTCATCTTGAGCCTTCTTCAGGAGAGCAGAGAAACCTTCCACACAGAAAAGGAATAAATGCGGGGATAGTGGATCTCCTTGCCTTAAGCCTCGAGAGGGAGTGAACAGCCTGGACATCCCCCCATTTAGCTTCACCATAAAATTTGCCGACGTCACGCATCTCATGACCATACTGATCCAGGCTGTATCAAAACCAAATTGGCCCAACATCTGCTCCAGAAAACCCCACTCCACCCTATCATATGCTTTCATCATATCCAGCTTTACCGCACATAAGGGTTTCTTCCTTTTCCTTTTTTTGATTGCGTGCGCACACTCATAAGCCACAAATACATTATCCGTAATTAGGCGACCTGGCACAAAAGCGCTTTGTTCCTCAGAAATAAGAATCGGCAGAATGCCCTTCAATCTATTCGCCAACACCTTCGCTGCAATTTTGTATAAAACATTACACAGGCTAATTGGGCGAAATTGCGAAAGTAACTCCGGTGAGTTAACTTTCGGTATCATAACAATGACAGTTGCATTAAACGCGTCCGGTGCTGCCCGTCCTGCAAGAAACTCCCGGACTACCGTGCAGACTTCCGTTTTTACAAGCGACTAGTGTCGCTGGTAAAATAGGGCGGGGAGGCCATCGGGGCCTGGAGCTTTCGATGGCCCCATCTGGAACAAAGCTTTCTCTATCTCCTCGTCTGCAATTGGAGCCACTAGTTTCTGGTTCATATCGTCTGTAACAGCAGCTGGTATATTGTCATGTAGTTCATGCGCTCCTACCGACCCCTCTGAAGTGAACAAATTTTCATAGAACTTTGCCGCCATCTCGCTCATTTCCTCATCTGCCATGCACTTCGATCCATCCTCACGTATCAGTGCCCGTACCGTGTTTTTCTGCTTCCTATGTGATGCTCTTCCTTGAAAGTATTTTTGTACTCATGTCCCCTGCTGCTAACCAGTCAACTCTGGACCTTTGACGCTACATTACTTCTTCACGAGCGTAAACCTCACGAAGTTGTTCTTCTATGTCCCTCACCTCCGTAGTATACCCAGTTCGTAAAGCTCTGAATTTTGCATCATCTAGCTGTACCTTTAGCTGCTTTATTTGATTGCGGATTGAGCCAAACACCACACGCCCCCTCGCCGTGAGCTTTCTTAGCTTGCCGCAAGTTGCCGCAGGCCCCGTTTCTCCATCGTCAGCTTCCAACCACTTCTCAGCTACAATGGAATCATAGCTCTCATGCCTTAACCATGCCTCCTCAAATTTGAACTGTCGTGCTCCACGGTGTCCCCGTTCTGGAGCCGTCTCCAGAAAGTGAACCACCAAAGCGACATGGTCCGACTCCTCGGTAGTTATGTGTTGGACGTGTGTGTGCGGGAATAACGCTAAGAAATCATCATTGCAAGTTCCCCGGTCGAGACGGACCTGAATATTTTCATCGCCTTGTCTTTTGTTATCCCACGTGTAGGGATAGCCTGAAAAACCCAAGTCCGCAAGGCCGCAGTCGGCCAAGCAGTCGCGAAAACCTTCCATCTGCAGAAAACTTCTTTGGTTACCACCCTTCTGTTCAGTTTGTAATAGCGCTTCATTGAAATACCCGACACACAACCATGGAAGTGCATCCTGTCGTTTTAGGTATCGGATTGCGTCCCAAGATTTCTTTCTATGCTCCACGTCTGGTTCACCATAGAATCCAGTGATTGCGGGCGCGTCGAGCTTCGGAGCGTGGCGGAAGTGCAACGACGTGGGTGCTCTATATGCGCCGTGCATGTGAGTGTGGCTAGCTTGTTAGAGATAAGACACACAATCGAACATGATGAAGTACGAAAACAAGCAAAGGGACATGAGATTTTAACGTAGAAAACCCCTCCAACGTGAAGAGGAAAAAACCATGGGCGCCAGCCAGCAAAACTTCACTATAACGGGGGAGGTTACAAACGTCGGGGATTTACAACTGATCAACCATCCCGTGTGGCGGCTTACAAGGGGTATATATAACACAGGTGACCTAGGTCACGATCCGTACCGTAGGGGGTTCGCCCCACCCCCCCCCCCCCTCTGCGCACTCCCAGGCATCCCTATCGGGGGCGGCCCACATGGGCTAACTTCAGACTCTCTATGCTCAGCTTCGGTC